>NC_056730.1:184323377-184490877 GCF_019279795.1 Protopterus annectens
TAGAACTTGATACTTTATATTATGGCACATTGCACAAATTCAGTGAACTTGGTACGTGTCCATTTAAATTTCAATACTAAGTGCTTAGATCTCCCTGTAATCACTACTTTGATATTTTTGCATTGCATGTAAGCTTTCATGACTTCTTAACCTGGAAAACTTTGTTTACGTTCTTGTCTAACCGCAGACGTGTAGCACGTACTTTTTTGACAGTTGAAGATGAGGTTCCACTACTTGTACTGAAGTGCAATTCAGATTCAAATCAGCAGCAGTTTCTGATTCAACACAGTTGTTAAGTGCTTTTATCACGTAGTATCTTTATTTCATTTGTTTATTTTTTTTTTATTTAAATTACCTTTAATGTTTGTGTTTTGTACAGTGCAACCACCAAAACTGTCTTTGTATTAATTTTGTATAAAATGTTCACTTTAATGTATGTGTATTGCGCAGTGCAGTTGACTCAGTGTTGAATTATTGGTAAATCTGTGTTATGACTGTGTAAAAGCTTGCTGTAATAGATTTTTTTGCACATTGTCACCGTAACTTTGTATGTATTTCACACTGGAGCTTTTCTTCCTGGGCCTTCACTGAGCAAGGGTTTTAGTTCCCAGAAGAACCTTCTGGGTAAAAAAAATGTAAATAAATAAATAAAATTTTTTTTGTAAATACCACAATGTACCTAGGATTTAAATATTAAGAACTTTCAAAACAATGTAATACATTGTGTTTTAAGGTTTTCCTCTGGTTCCTTAATTGCCTGCCATTTGCACCATAGGTTCATAGGTAGGTACTAGGTCTGTGCAACTCCAGAGTGGCTTTTGGATTGACATACCTTCAGGAGGAGTTCATCAACAAGTGTTTTGTTTCTTGTTTTAAGCAGTAAACTTTATGGAAGTAATTTACTTACAGATTATAGTAGCTGGAAACATTTTGGAGCATTTTTCCCAGTAGCTGAGCTAGTGGTGTAACTGCTTTGGAAAAGAATGGCACTAAACACACATGCAAAAATCACTATTAGACAAGTTAGAGAAATGTGATACCGTTGGCACGTTAGTTAATCACCATGGTAAGATAAGAGACGTTTATATCTTTCTGTAGACTGACTGCATAACTATGGTTGAGTTTTGTTTAACTAAAATGAACCCAAATGAGCAAGCAAGGTTGAATTAAGAAAAGTTCAGAATACAGGGATTGTTTGAATTATGAGTGGAGTAATTTTTGGCAGGTAACAAGGATTGCTTGACAGACGAGTCTCTGCAATTCTGATTTTTGTTTATTTATTTACAGTTTTGTGAACGGGAATATCTAACTGTGCAGTGCCCATTTCCATTATAGTTCTATGGAGAAAAGCTCCTGGCAGAAATGCTGAACAGGAGCAAATGTAACATGCATCAAGTATAGTTTGTTGTTAATCAGTTAGTCAATGTGCATGGCCAGTTGTGAGGATTACTGCAGTTTGCATTGCATTGGCAATACTACAATTGTTTGTGTAGTGTTACGTTGTGTCACAGAATGATATTGCAGGGAATGCGCAAATAGGAACTACATTTGTCATACATCCTGTACTTTAGTTTTCCAGGACTTAGAAAACGGGAATAGATGAGTATTACTTTGTTTTATCTCTTCTTCATTTTTCTCAAAGTTGGTATATGTAGAAACTGAATGGTGTGGGGCTGTTGCAGGATTCAGAGAAAAAGAGAAAGATGAGTTTTATTTAGTTTTACATCTTTAACACTGTGTCTTGACTTTGTGTGACCCCAGTAGGTGTGTGTGTGTGCCCACGCATGTTGGTGTGTGTATTGATATGTACAATTATGTGATAGTCTCTCGAAGTGCACAAACATTGAATCAGTACTGGCACTTTGAAAAGAAATTACCCAAACAAAAAAATCCCATCAAAATCTAGATGATCAAAAACAGGAAAACAAATAGCTTTGTTTTCTAGCTGCTTAAACCAAACATTACAGATCATATTTGTTTGAACAGTGGTACCATTGGAGTTTTCTTAAAGTCTGTGGTTAGGGTTAGCACGCATGAGTAAGGTAGGCAGAGATGGACTTGTGTGCTAACCCTGCTGGTGTTCCTAACCCCAACTGTCCACATTAACTTACAAAACAACCCTTTCCCTAACAGTACCACCACATAAGACACACACCTCACATAACTGCACACACAAAGCACTAAATTTATTTATTGACATTTGTTACATCTAACCCCTTACCTAGCCTTTACCCTAACGCACACAAACTCCTACCCCTAATGTCAGAACTTTAACTGAAACAAACAAAAACAAATAAAACACAGACCATATTACTCTTCTCCAAGTAGTGTACTGAAGTGCAATCTCGGAGTTCTTATATTTAAGTAGCAGGGGGTATGGCGTGCATGGGGGCTTGCCCCCCCTGCATATAGTTTAAGGGTAATATGTTTCTGTATGTACTTGTGTTGGAATATAGTAAGTGTTGGTATCCTGTGTGTTTTCAAGATTTTGAGTTTTCAGGATTTTGGGCTTTCAGGATTTTGAGTTTTCAGGATTTTGGGCTTTCAGGATTCTGTAGCGCTTCCATACATGTGTGTGTGTGTGTGTGTGTATATATATATATATATATATATATATATATATATATATATATATATATATATATATATACATGTATGTGTGTGTGTGTGTATACATGTATGGACGTGTGTGCATGTGTGTATATGTGCATATATATATATATATATATATATATATATATATATATATATATATATATATATGTACATACATAGTTCCTTAGGACTCTTTGGTGACCTTTAGAAGATTTACAATTAGGGAGTGTGCTTTTTCTATTGGGTTAGATGCTTTATTGGCAATTTAATGTGTCAGTTAAGTAAAATGCATTTAATTATTGTAAATCCCTGTACACACTGGAACAGATTACAAAAAGTTTGGAGTGGTGTACAGGATTATCTCTGCCATCCTGTAACACTCACTTGATGCTAAATTCCAAGTCTCCTCAAGTTTGACATCATACTAGGGTAGGTACTCCCCATATTACACAATGCTATGCCAGCACTGTAGCTGTGAAGTTGCCAACTACATCAGGAGCTGGTAATGAGATTCACTGCCATTCATATGTTGGTGGGTCTAGGGCTGGCCTTAACAACTATGGACCCCAGTTTGGAACATTTTGGGGGGTTGCCCAAGCCACAGTCTTACCTCTCAATTTCTTTGCTGAAATTTATGGACAAAGCCAAAAATAATTGAGGGACAAATACACAAAATCAAGGACAATTATTATATATTACTCTAATTCACTTAGTGGAAAACCATGTTTTGCATTGACATTAATTTTTCAGAGCATTAAGAAGTATGAAATTCTGAAGTCTGGCATCACTGCAATTTAGGCAAAATCAGAGACAGTCTGCAAAATTCTCATCATCAAGCCCTTCCCCTCGATTCCCAGTAATTTGCCAGAAAAACAGAATTTTTAAAAGGAAGAAACCAAACATATGAGGGAAAAATCTGGACATTTTGCACACTTGACAGGTATGATTCTGGTATTCATTTATAAATGCAAACACTGTACTTCCAGCATACCTCTCAATTTCTTTAATCAAGAATTTTAAAAAAGTGGGGAGCAAATATCCAAAATCATGGACAATTTTTAACAATGATTCTATTTCACTTAAAAGTTAATAGAATAAAAGCATTCACATTGACATGCATTTTTGAGCAATATGAAGTGTGAAACTCTTAAAGGCTGTCATTATTGACTGTGAATTTCTGTCCTTTGGTCTTCAAGGTGAATAATCTTTTTACTTGCTCCTGATGCTCTCATTGGTTGCAATCCACAGATGCCAGTGTTGTGAGAGTGTAGTGCATTGCATTTGTGCTTCTGGTTGATGCAGTGAAGCTCTGAGTATGTGGTAGATCGACTGTAGCAAAATGCTTGTTACATTAGTAGCAAGCAGCTTGTTACAGTTTCAAGTAGTAGAGGCCTTTTTGTTCTTCAAAGTGGAGTTTTCATTTAACTACAGTTCTGGCAAGTGAGACAATCTCTTGATGCAGGGCCCTATTGCACCCAGTGTCCTGAATTGGCCTAGGGCTGGCCCTGAATTATTCTCATTACCTGTTCTTGGCAATTTTTGGCATTCACCTACCCTGCTGCAAAATATCTGGAACTATCTTCACCTGTGTGTAAGAACTGGTACGGCAGAGAGGCAGGCTAAACACCCGCAGTATCACTGATGGTATACAGGTCAAGCTGACAGCCCTCTTAGTTTGATATCAGTACAGTGTTAACTATAACATTGCATGCATGACGTGTAAAACTTTGTTCTGCACACAGTCTTATGCTGCAGTCACACGGGAGGCATGTTGCAGTGCTTTTGTACCCGAATGCATTTCAAGACTTATAATTGTGAGCTTTGGAGACTCTCTGTGTATATGAATGTGATGGTTCCAACATAAAGCCACTATGTATGTATGTATGTATGTATATATATATATATATATATATATAGGCTTCAGTTAGCACCTTCACTCCACTCTTTTTCTGCTCAACACCAGATTCACCTGTATGTCAGATCTGGTACTGTAGACCTTGTGTTTCTCACCCATCTACTGCCTGCACTTCTAGATCAGATGTACAGGTGGATTGCTCGATAAATCACACAGTCCCTTCGTCTTCGATGGGCTTTTTCATTATGTAGAGTTTTTACTCCATCTTTTGGTACCTATGTGAAAATTTTAAAGTGTGTTTGTTACTTTTAGAAGCATCTTTATTATACATCTGATGTATTTTCTTATTGTAGTCCACATCTTATAGTTGCAAATGATTTTGCAAAAAATGATGTGTGTAGTATGTTGTTTGATTTTCTTTTAGTTTCAGTGTTTACTCACATTTTTCTGTAACCTTATCTACAGACGTTTGCCATGGTATGTATTGGGGATTGATTTACAGATTGCTGCAAAGCATTGTGGGTAAGCAGAAACAACTTCGCTATTTAGAGGAGGAGACAGTTAGTTACATTGTGGTTTGACTGCTATATAATTGTTAATTTTCAATGTGAGGTGTTCCACCTGCAAAAACTTGTTGAAAACTTGTCTTTCTAGGAAGTAAGAAAGTACTAGTGATACATTTAGCATGAAATACAGTAACACATGCATTGACTTGAAGCAAGCATTGTGCATTTGGTGTTTCATGACAGGTATTTCCATCTCTCAAGAAAAAAAATACAAGGGGCTGTCCTTAACAAAATAAAATGCAAAAATGATACATTTTCTGCATCAAAAACTGTTTAGTTTGGTATTTTATGTGGTAAGGAGGTTATATCCAACTCCACATGACCAACACACTTGAAGGATTCCTGCATTGCAAGCCTGATTCCCATTTTGGAGTTTGGCAAATGGCCAGCCCTTATTAGCCTGTGCAGCTTAAATTCTTGAAACTCTTTTTTTGTATTTGGGCAGTGAGCTACTGCACACCTGCCTTAACTGCTTTTAGAATCCCATAGTTTGTGAATTGTATTTATAGTACAAGTGAGCTGATAGCTTGTATGCCTCGCCTTCTTCACATGGAAGTTTGCAGATGTGTTCAGTTCAGTAAATAATTTTTAATGGTGGCTTTCATGAATATTGTGTCGCATAGGGTAGGGCTGATGCATATGAAGACTAAACAGTAAAACTCATTGTATGATTCAGAAAGATTGACATGTATTGAAATAAGGCAGTGTATATGCAGTATTCCATGCAGAATCCTACTCATTTTAGAAGCATTGCACCATCTGTGTATGATCTGGTTCCTGTGACTTACAGGATTAGTACCATATACATACAGAGAATGTAGTGTTTGTGACTATAGAGATCTTTCCTGCAGATGCAGTTTCAGATGAGCTGAGCAGCAATATCAGTCAAAAAAGTTAAGAGTGGAGTACTGAGAGGTGTAGGCATTTCTGCTACCTCAGTCACCCATATCCACATACAGTGTTAGTCATGAGCTCCAGCCAACAAAAGTGGTCTCAACATCAGATCCCCTCGTTAGTGTTATATAATAATGACAGTAGCCCTGCTGTCAAGTCAAATATGTGAAAGATTGTTATGAATTGCTGTTTGGCATGACAGTGAGAGACAGTGCTGCAGAATACAGCTATTAGTAATGTTTGATATGCCTTACCTGTTTCCTGTAGCACTGTATAGTGCTAAAGTCCTACACAGTGATCCGTTCCGTAGCACTAGTGGGTATTAGTGCACGGAGGTGCACTATACATAGGTAATGCTTTTTCTTTGTATGGCAGTTGTTAGTACTGTCTTTGTGTCGCAGTAATGTCAGGTGGCTTATTAAATATATTGCACATAATGCATTTATGCAGCTGTTTACTGTATTTTTGAATAATGCTGTCTCTGGTATTGGAATTGTTTTTCATGTTGTACTGCTAAAAGAGGAAATAATTAGTTGGGGTTAGATTGTGGTACATACACCTGTTCCGTTTTTGAAGTTATTTTAAGTTGTTTTGTGGTATGGCATGCAGAATATATAGTTTAATCATATGCATCATGTGCAACAGATGAGTAGACTGTCTATGGACTTGTGTTATGAAGGTGTTGCTTTCTGCAATCTCTGATTTTTTTAGAGCGTGAAATGTACTTTCTTGATCATATTAACTCTGCTGAGCCATGTCCATTTTTAGTTGCCTCAGACTAACTGAATGCATCATAGTGGTTTCTGTAAAGGGATAGGGAAGGTAGCATAATAAGGCAAATGTGAAGTCCATTTTAACAAAATGTACAAGGGATATTACTGCTTCGGAGAGCTGGAAGAGGAAAAGGGAATAGTGTGTTAATAATAAGATGTTATATTGTAGTAAATGTCTTGGTGGAGTTTAGGAAGTGTTTGGTGTTCTTAATTCCGTAATATCAACGAAGGGTAGCAAGGATGAGAAAGATAAGTAATGGTGGATGAAAAAATGAAGGAAGCATAGTGGAGATAGAAAAGACAAAATGCTAATTGTACTCTTTGATGTAAGATGACTGATGAAAGTAAGGAAGGATAGGTATAGATGTTATTTGAATAAAGTTAATATGGTGAAAAGATTGTAAATAGATAAATCATTTTCCTAGGGGTAGCTCTGCCACAAGTGTGGCTGGTAGCTGATTTTGTTGTTTTGGGAATGCAAGGTGATGCTACAGGAGTTGCAGTGTTTTGGGCATTAAGTTGGCGTTTACACAGTATTTTGAAGAGGAATGGATTTGTAATTGATCTTTAGTTCTAGTGCTACTGTTTTCATTCATTGGTTAGGGAGGTGTCAAGTGCTGTATCACCCATTCTGTTGTAAGTGGTGATTTTGCAGAGGAGGCATTTGCTGGAAGATTTAGAATTAGGTAGGTAATTTACCAGGTGGGAGGGAAGCTAAGATCTGGCAAGGGTATTTGTTCAGGAGTGTCTAAGCAAATCTAGCCACCTATACTGAGCAGAAAACTGTGTACAGAGAGACACAAAGTCATAAAATATCAAGATTTGCAGGCAGAAACTAGAGCAATGTCTAAGACAGATATCCAGACAGCTCCCATAGTAGTAGGAGCAACGGGTCTTTTAAAAAAGAATTTACAATTGTATTTAGATATGTTACTAATACAAGTAACCCCGTAAGAATTGCAAAAGGAGTCATTACTGGGCACATTGCGGGTGCTGCGAAGTGCACTTCTAGTTGACATCAAAGATTGAAACAATACTAATTTCATGAACTTAATTGTACTTTGACTTAGGAATTGGGTCCATTCCTGTCATGGTACTAGAAATCCAAAAGAAATTAAAAAAAGAAAAGGCAGAATATAGAGAAAACCTACTGGCCAACAAATTCAGCTCCAACTTTACCCCCCCTCTCTCCCTAGGAAGAATTTTATTTATTTGTTTTATTTTATTGCATGTATGTACCGGGAAAGTTCACTGGGCCTAAAAGAGCCCATTTCCAGTGGAGACTTGGGGAGAAATAAGAACAAAGATACAGAAAAAAATTAAACATTGATTGGTACAGAAGTTGGTTTAGAAGTAGAAACAGTGTTACATGTAGTGATTACAGTAATATATACAGAATGTATACATAAATGCAGGAATTTAGTTGGTTTGATTACAGTAACATATATATATAGAATATATACATAAAAGCAGGAATTTAGTTGTCTGCTAGATGAATTCAATCCAAGAGGTATAAACAGATATATATTAATCAGCATTATTGTACCAGTAACAACAAGTGATGATACTTTCTCCATATTTATTATGTTTTCATCAGTCACTAGCAGCAAAAAGTATAGGAGTTTAGTTATCATATAAGGAGAAGGAAGAGGTTAGGTTATCGAGCAGGTACATAGCCAGGAAGAGTTGAGATGATTTTTCAGTATTAGTTTGAAGGTGATGGTGCTGCCCGTGTTTCGTATAGAAGGTGGAAGTGAGTTCCATAGTTTGGTGAAGGAGTAGAGGAGTTGACCAGCAGGTAAGGTGGGCTTTTCTACTTTTAGAAGTAGATGATTTTCAGATTTTAGTTTCCTGCAGGGTTGGTATTTGGCAAGTAGATTTGAGAGAGCAGGACAGTCTGTAGATTATTTTGTGTGCTGTAGTTAGTTGGGTGAATGAGAGATGGTGGGGGAGATCCAGCCAGCCTAATTGTTTCAATGAGTTACAGTGGTGAGATGAGAATTTGGCCTTGGTGGCAAATTTGGCTTTTCTGTTGTAACACATATCAAGTTTCGATTTTGTAGAATTTTGGATATTAGTGAAGAGAGGGTAATAAAAAGATAGTTGCAAGGGTTTGTGTAGTAGAGAGGCTAAGAAAGTGTTGGTGCATGTAGAGCACACCCAGCTTTTGGTGTGTTTTTATGATGTTATATTTTTTGTGTAGGTCAAAATTAAGGCTTTCATCTATAATAATGCCTAGTAGTTTAGTGTGTGGGACAACTTCTGTAGTTGTATTGTCTTGGGCTTGTATAGTGATGAGATTTTATCTAGGGGAGTGGTTTTCTTGGGGTAAAAATTACTAGTTCAGTTTTTTTTTCAGATTTAGGGCAAGATGATTAAGTATCCAAGATTCAGTAGAGGTGAGGACATTCTGGGTGATTTGCTGGAGTTCAGAGCCGGAATTTGCAGAGCATGTTATTGTAGAGTCATCAGCATACTGGATTACTGAGCATTGTGGGAGAGTGGGGTGAAAGTTATTAATAAAGATGCCAAGTAAGAGAGGAGCAAGTGTGGAGCCTTGGGGTACCCCTGTGGAAGTACTGAGGAAGGAGAGTAAGATTGTTGCCATTTGGTGGATTGCTGCCTTTTGGGGAGATAGCTATTCTATCACCCACTCAGCATGTATCCATTTTCCAGTATTTTAGAGAGGCGTGAGATAATTGCTATGGGCTGAAAGTTTGTGGTGTCTGTGTTGGTGCCACCTTGTGTAAGGGGAGAATTAATTTTTTTTCCAGATATTTGGGACAAGGGATTCTTTAATTGATCTGTTAATGAGTGTGCTGATGGGATAAGCTATTGCATTTGCAGCTAGCTGCAGGAAGTGTGGGAGTAGATTGTTAGGGGACAGAGTACAGAGTTTTAGATTAAGTAAAAGTTTTTTAATTGTGTCTGTAGGTATGGGGGAATTTTAGGTTGGAGTTGAGGTAGGATTGTTTTCTGGGATGATTTAGTCATCAGCTGTCTTGGTGGTGTTAACTGCAGGACAGGTGATGGTTAGGTTAGCTATGGTGTCAATGAAGAAGGAATTGAAGAGGGTGGCAAGTTCAGTAGGGGTTTTGTGTGGGTCAGAGGATGGGTTGCTTTGAGAGCCTGGGTATAATAGTTGGTTGATGGAGGACCAGAATTCTTTGGGATTATTTTTATGTTGGCTTTGTAGGTGGAGGTAGTGGGCTTTTTTATCACTGGTGATTAGACGTTTTGCCTGGTCATGGAGTTGTTTGTACTGTAGTAGAGTTGAGGGGACTTTGTTTTTCTGCCATGGTTTCCAGATTTTATCTCTTGTGGACATGGCTTCTTTGGTGGACTTTGAGAGCCAGCTTGCATGGTTATGTTTTATTTGTTTTTGGCAGGTGGGTGCTTGCCTATTAAGGATGTCTAGGAATGTTGAGTTAAATAATTGAACAGCCTGATTAACTGGTAGGGAATTGAAGGGTTCCCAATTTACTTTAGCTAAGGTTTCATTAAGTATGGATGGTTGAAAATTAGTCAAATTTCTTGTTGGTTTGTATTGGTATTGGCCTGGTGTTGGGGTAGTTTTGCATAGGATATATGCTGGGTGGTGATCGCTAATGGTAATGGGTAGTATGCCTGCAGCAATGATATTGTTAGGGTCGGACACTAATATCCAGTCTATTGTGAAGTCCCAGTTGTTATTTTTGAGGGTTCTGGTGATGTCTTCAATTAGTTGGGAGAAGTTGTAAAGGTTTATGTTTTTTTAGGGGTTGTTATGGGCATTGTCTAGCCAATCGATGTTTACATCACCTAGATGATGGTTTCATTATCTATGTTTTCTAGTAATTGTAAGTTGTTTCTTGGAGGAATATGCAGGAGCAATTATGCAAATGTTTTTGTGGTTGTTAAGTTTTAATATAGAGATTAGTACTTTGGTTGGGGAGAAGTTGGGTATTGGTTTTGAGTAGGGAATTAATGTATATTTGTTAGGGAAGAGTATTGCTACTCCTTCTTTCTTCTTGGGCCAATCTGCTCTCTAGCATGAGTAGTCTGGGGGAGAAATTTGGTGTCTTTTACATATTATTTCAGCTACCGAAACATGGTTGAAATCATATCAGGGTTGTTTTGTGAAATCCATGCCTGGAGTTTAGGTATCTTGTTTCTAAGGCTTTGGAGCGTTTTGGCTGATAGCTTGAGAGATTTGCTGGGTTGGCTAGGGCTGGGGGTGTGGTTGGGTCTGGGTTGGGTTGTACATCACCACAGTGGGATGTAATGCTTTGGCAAATTATGTGGGTTATACTTCATTTTTTTCCTAAAAATTGTATAGTTTCTGCTGGTGGTGTGATAATAGGGGTGTCTTTGGAGAGGTAGAATTTTTACTTTAGATAGTACAGAGGTATTAGCTGTGAATAAGCTAGGGTGGATGTCTGAGTAACTTGATAACTGTGGGTTATGTGTGGTGATTGTACTTGTGATTATTGTTAGGAGAGAGAGTGTAAGTGAGAGAAGTGAGATAATTGTAATAGTGATGGACATGCTGCTGGTTGAGTGCAGTGTGATAACAGAAAATATATATGAGCAAGATAGCAATAGTTTAGGGAATGGAGCACTACATGGCCCTATTTAGAGTGGCTGGGAAGGTAGAGTAGTTAGGAGGTGTGGTATGATTGGAAGAATACTTGGGGGGTTATGGGATAGGTGGAAGAGAGGTGTGGGAGGGGTCAGGTTAGGTATAAGGGTGGTGTTGTGAGGGCAGGGTGGGGATGGGGGCAGGGTGGAGGGTGGAGTGATCGTAGTAAACAGAGTGGGCCCAGTCACCCCAGGGAAACCAGTTTAAGGTGAGTAATCAGCTTAAAATATCAGTATCTAACAAAAAATGAATCTAAGTAGTTCTGGAATACTTTATCACTGCAAGCACACAAACAGGGTTGTTGGACAGTTATAGAGATAGTTGTGATTAGTAGAGAGGCGATGCTGAAAGTAAAAGCAAGAATTTACTAATTTAAACAGTAAATGCTTGGGACTGCGAGAGTGTGTATGTGTGTGTGTGTAAGACTGATTCAAGGTGTTTATGGCCCAATCTACTGGCATTTGGCTGAAAACCTTCACTGATTTTGTGCATACACCTTTTAAGCCTTAAAACTGTACAACAACTAAGTTGTAATTCACCTGTTACAACAGAAAAGGTGTAGGTGTCAGGTTATTGCTTCCCAGAGGTTTTATTTAGTTGAGATAGCCAGCTTCAGTGGATAAAGTAGATTTTGTTTTATGCAGTTAATCCTAGGTGGAAGGGGGGTCATGCAAACTGAAAAATAAAGTTAAATAAGGCAAAATTAATGCAAAGGTTACAAGAATGTGAAGTGGAGAGCATGCAACATATAGAGTTAAGGAGTAAAATTGGTTATATTTTATACATTGTTTATCAGCTGTGTAAAACCACAGACCAATAGCATTAACATGCAGCTAAAACTACAGATTATCAGCATTAACATGCAGCCTCTAAGTCAGCTGATAACAGTTGTATGATTCAGCGCTGAATACACACAGGCTATATTGCACAAAGCAAAGGAAGTATGGCTGTTCTAAGACAATAATTCTACAGCTGTGTTATTCAATATGAACTAACAGCAACATGAACTGCATTCACTTAGCCTTCTATAAAAGCAATTGTAAAGTCCAGCCTCTAAGTTTTCTAAGAGCAGAGCATGCAACAGGAATGCTTACAGATGCAGTCAGAACATGAATAAGTTTTGCAAACAGTTAACTGGATGCCTGGCAGATGTACAATGATTACAGTGCCATCAACTATAACTTCCCCATGCTATTGCTAGGGAACAGATCCTTAATTCTCTAAGACCAAGAACACTGCATCAGGGGACCCAGACAATAACCCAGAATGCCTTCTAAGTAGAATGAAACATGACCTATCAGATAGGCTGTAATTGCTATTTAACTGTAGCCTCCAAACAGGCTTTGTGCCTCGTGAATGGAGAACAGTCATCCCTCTGCACAGAGGTGGGCCATGTACAGGCCCAGGAAACTACAGACCTGTATGTCTCCCTAGTCTCGTATGCAAAGGCCATGGAAAGAATGGTCATGGAAATGATCAGTAATGACATAGGAAATCTCCAGACACTCAACCCAACCTGATTTGGTTTCACCAAGAGCAGGTCATGCCTGCTCAACCTGGTCTTTGAGAAGGTCCCGAAAATAATGGACATGGGCAAAATGGTTCACACTACCTACCTCGAGCTGGCCAAGGCATTTGACACAATAACCTACTTGGGCATTGTTGACAAACTCAATAAGTTAGGTACAGACCCTTATGTTACCAGGTGGCTAGAGGTGGAGGAATCCACCTCTAAAAAGAGGCCAGTCATAAGCGGAATTCCTCAGGGATTGGTCCTGGGACCACTTGTTTTTGGCATTTACTTTTCTGAAGCCAAGCCAATGTCACTGGAGTCTGGTTGACTAAATTTGCAGATGATTGCAAATTAGGAGTTGTCATTGAATCATCCACCGACAGAGATGTTCTCTAGGAAGGGCTGACACAGACAGACAGCTGGTGTCAAAGGCATAAACTAAAACTAAATGCCAAGAAATTCATAATAGTATCCTTTGGGAAGTCATCCATCCCTGGTAACTGTCATATTGACAACACACCCTTAAGAGCTGACCCAGTAGTCTGGGACTTGGGAACACACATAAATAGTAATTTGACCATCACATGTCTACAGTGGTGAGGAATTCATTTTATGTTGTGCAACTTATAAACAAAGGTATTGCATCTAGGTCCAAGGAAGTCATGATTTCACTGTATTCGGCATTCATCAGACCTCTGACGTTGAGTACAGTGCTCCCCTTTGTTATGTACCTAACCAGGCATATCCAACAATCGGGAATGTCCACAGAGATTCTTCACTAAAAGAATACAGGGCATAAGACACATGTGTTGTGCAGATCACCTCAAGGCCCTATCCCTGTATTCTGTCTCCTACAGTCTGTTGAGGGAAGATCTATGCCTGGCGTACAAGGCATTGTCAGATCCCACTCTAATAGACCTCCTGCATACAGATAGACGCATAATTACCTCTTCTAAAGACTTAAACTTTGCCTTGATATAACCAGGACCTGCTGGAGAGACATGTCCCAGAAACTACCCCTTCTCTGGAACAGGCTCCACATCCATGTGATGCAGTCCTCTCAAACCCAGTTCAAGTGTAACTTGGACTTTTAGATGGGAACAGGAAATTCATCCTTCGTTTGGGACCTCTGTCTCTAATGGGCACAGGCAGCCTGTAAGTGGTTCATCTCCCAAGCCCCTGCTTACATTTATCAAGGGCACCAGAACTTGTCAGACATTTGGGATGCATGGCTAGGCTTAAAAAGGCCCACGTGGTCGTTAGCCCTAGTAAACTCCTATGAACCTATAAAATGGAAGGTGTGTAGATTTTATTTTGTTTTTTTAAGTATTGCCAGTGTAGTTTATGGAATGTTTTGCAGTGGCATATTTGAAGTGGAAGTTGCGAAGCAAATCTAACAGTTTCTTAACAGGTAGTAGAAAAGTGTGCAGGCATATTTTTTGTGGTTCCTAGACAATTTCATGTAGCAATTTGGTTATGAGTAATATATTGGCTGTGGTAGGTGTAGTAGGTGATAGGAGACGTATAATTTCTGCATAACATACCGAGTGTATTGTTTACATTACTTATTATGAGATTAGTTTGTTATTTAAATGTATGATTCCTGTTTAAGGTATCATCTATGTGTTTCCAAACCCAATTTCTGTGAATGTAGTTTTAACCTTTAGGGTTGGTGTGGAGCTTGTGTTAGTTGATTTTTTGTTCCCTAGAATTAGAAGTTTAATTTTCTTTTCATTGAGAACCATGAAACAAAGAAACTTTTCATATGTTTGATGAAAGTGGGCATGTTTGTAACAAAGTGAATAATGGCGGAGATGTTGGCGTATTATAAAGTTTCAAAGTCTTCTGTATAGAAATGCATTTTACTAGCAAATGTTGGAAAAAGTAGTGAGCCCAGAATAGAGTCTTAAGGTAGCTGTATATGGGATTTTTAGTGAATGCTTAAAAGCTGTACAGTGCATAACAATTAATACAAATAATGTAACATATTATTGCAAATCAGTCCTGATATGTGAGACTATATTAAGTAAAGGTTATTATCACATTATTAAATAGAGATGATGTTTGAATTTATTTCAGTTACATTTAGGTAGCATAACTGACTGGAAACAGGGAACGTGTATGAAATACAGAGGTTCAATCATAAGTATTTGTATAGACAGATATATTTTGAAGAGTGGTTAGGGAGGGTATGTTTGGGAGGAAAGGAGATAGGGTAAATAGATGAGTAGTGATTATGATAGTAGAGGGATGCTATGTGAAAGTGGGATGCGGAAGAGGTTAGCAGATCTGAAGGTTTGAAAAGTAACAACTAATAGGCTGTTGTTACAATAGTTTGGAGTGGCTAAGTGTGAGTGACGTGTTGGCACTGCCCTTTTGATTTTAGTATTGCCTAAGATTTGATAAGAATGTTTTTGTGTTTCGCTGAATGCATAGTTCCAGAATAATAGTTTTCCGTAGTAATTTTCTTCATATTGATAACTGCTGCAGTATCCTGCCAAGGATATAACAGCCGCCCAGCTTCCAAAGTTTCAGGACACCTTTTATATGCCCAAACAGTCAGGCAGCTTGAGCTGAGCTGACTAAAAGACACTTTTGGATGCAAAGCCCTTCAGAGCTTTAATATAGCCAAGATTAGGCTCTCCTGAGGCTTCTGTGGATCGATGGTCATCCTGTGCTTTCCTTAGCCGGCAGGTAAGTTCCCTTTTGGGAAAAACCTTCCATTTTCATATTTTTTACTAATGCTTTATTACTTTCCTCTTCAGGAAAGTTATTTTAAAGCTATGAGTGTTGTGTTTTAACAGATTGTCTCGATACCGTAAAGTACTTTTAAACGAAGCACTTGTTTCTTTCAGTGTAAAAGTAACGCTATCTAAGTGCTAAACTATTTTCTGTGGAGAAATTCTGTTTATTTTAAGGTCGTGGGACTGCCATAGTGTTTGAAACTACTTTACTTATTTTTTTCTTTCAAAGAAAATGTAACTTTTGTGGACTAGTAGTTTTACTGGCATTGTTGCTTGTTTTCCCCAAGATAGAGACACAATTTTCGGCTTGACCATAGAACAGATTGTCACTCCCATGATTGGTCCTTCTTCCAGCCACAAAAAAGAAAAAGTTAAGTAAACAGCCTTTGCTACCACAGCAGGCTAACAGTTTGCCTCATTTGCAAGTGGGTAACTCTGCTGTGGCCATTTGTTGCATCTCTGACTACTCATCTTTTACCCCGGATCCCTGTGGTGTAGCCCCTACAGCCACTATGGACCAGGGGTTAGCCACATCCTCTGCAGCTGTTGTGGGGGCCCCCAGTGGGCAAGGAAGAACCACTCTTGTTGATCCTGGGAGAGGGAATAGGGAAAGTTTCTCTGCTGTGTTAGCATGCCATGCCCATCCCTGGGGAAGCAGTGTCTACCATTAGTAACACAGTTGGCCCCATTTTTTTTTTTGTCAAAAGGAAACTGAAAACCATGCATGTATCTAATCCTTCTCAAATTCCTTTGGCTGGGAGTAGCATATTGGGACTGGCTCATGGTTTGATTCAGGCTGTTGATCCTTCTTGTAGAATAGTTTCCAATAAAAGAAAGATGGGATGCCTCCTTTCCTGAAGAGATTTAAGATTCTGAATCTGAGCAGGAAGAAGCGGGGATGGATTAGGGTTTTGTCCTCAGATTTCTGATTCAGACTCAGAGGAGAGCTGTCGTTCTGATTCTCCCCGTGGGGGGTTCTCTTTCTTGGAGAACATTGCTAGAATGTCCCAGTGTTTTCAGTGGGAGAACACTGAGGTTTTTCACTCCCTCAAAAATACTATGAGTTGTTACAGAAGGACTTTCTAGAATTTAAACTCGTTTCTCCTGTCTTGTCTGCTTTACAGGATGTGTGTCTTACTGCCTGCAATTTTCCTGATAGCCAGAAGTTCTTCAGTCTTTTAAATTTGTATACACAGTTAACAAATCTGACCCAGCAGCTGTAGCCTTTGTTGACCCCTCTACTTCTAAGCACTTACTGTAGTTTAATTCTAATATGGATGGGAAAATTATTGATAGGTATGGGGAAAAATTGTGTACTTCTGCAACTTTGAATTTTCAAAATTTTACATTGTCAGGCTCATATGTTAAAGTTTATTCTGACGTTTTGTGAAACTATGAGGAGTGTTTTATCTACAGTTTTTTCTCGTGAAGAAAAATCTGCTTTAAGGAAACCATTGTGAAAAACTTTTCAAAAGCAAACTTCACGTTACTTAAGACCGAGGTGGAAATTTTCAAGGCCCCCATGCTAAAGGATAACGCTGTCCAAGCTGCAGAATCCTTTACTAATGCATTCTACGGGCACCTACAAGAATGCATGGATCGTGCTATCCCAAGCAAAACCAAGACTCACTCCTCCAAGAAAAGGAAACCAGTTTGGTGGACCCCGGCCATAAATAAAGCTGTACAATAGAAGGAGAAAGCTAGTACAGAAAAGAGTAAAATGCCAAGAAGGAAGACATCCCTGGTCAGTATCAGCAAGAAACTACGATCCCTTATAAAATCATCCAAGGCGAGCTTTGAAAGAAAAATTGCCAGGGACTCCAAAGATAACCACAAGGCTTTCTTTAGCTATGTCAAGAATCTAAGTGGGAATGCTCAGATCTGCTCGGAGTTAGTTCAGAATGGCACAAAATACACTGATCCGACCGATATCGCCAACATCCTGGCAGACAGGGTCAGTGCAAACTTCACCCCCCTCTCACCCCCAAAAGGGCCCATAACCATACCAGAAGAATGTAGAGCCCCCGAAGTCACAGACACTCAGGTTAAAACAGCCCTCTCCAAAGCCAAAAACACAGCATCAATGGGACCGGACGGCGTCCCAGGCTGCATCCTACACGAGCTCTAAGGCCTCTGCAAGGCTATAGAGCGCATCATCATGGAACTCATTAACAGAGACACTGGGAACCTCCAAAGACTGGACCCTACCCAGTTCGGTTTTGTTAAGGGCAGATCATGCCTCCTAAACCTGGTGGACTTCTTTGAGACAGTTACCAAGGCTATAGACGAGGGAAAGGTGGTACACACAGCCTACCTAGACCTCGCAAAGGCCTTCGACGCCATTCCCCATTCTGGTATTATAGACAAGCTCATCAGCCTGAACATAAACCCCTATGTCACAAGATGGGTTGCCAACTGGCTCACGGACAGAACCCACATGATGAGAGTTGCGGGAGCTAGGTCCAACTCTAAACCGGTTACAAGTGGCGTTCCCCAGGGCTCAGACCTAGGACCCCTCCTGTTCTGCATATACTTCTCAGAGGTACAGGCAAGCACAGGAGGACTATGGCTGACCAAGTTCACAGACGACTGCAAACTAGGGGCTATAATTGACTCTCCGGCTGGCACAGACATCCTCCAAAAGGGTCTCACTAAGACGGATACCTGGTGTTAAAAATCATGGCCTCAAGCTAAATGCCAAAATGTGCATAGTCATCCCCTTTGGAAAAAACAAAGTACCCACAAACTACCACTTAGATGGTAGTCCCCTAAATACGGAAAACGTAATAAGGGATCTGGGGACCCAAGTAGATAGTAATCTCTCCATTGATAATCACATTGCCAAAGTGGTTAGAAAATCCTTCTATGTGGCCCACCTAATCACAAAAGGGTTCGCATCCAGATCAAAAGAGGTCATTGTGCCCCTCTACTCATCACTCATCAGACCCATCATAGAGTACAACGCCCCATTTGGAATGTACCTTACAAGACACCTGCAACAGCTGGAAAGACCCACAAAACTACCTCACCAAGAGGATCACTGGCCTCAAACAGATGCCCTATGCAGCTCGACTGAAGAAACTCCAGCTGTACTCAGTTGCATACCGCCTACTCAGAGGTGATCTCTGCCTGACATACAAGGCCATGTCCAACCCAGAATTGATGGACATGCTCCACCTAAAGAAAACCTTATCCCCTCAAGCCACACGCTCTAGGGATCTAAACCTCACCACAACAGTAAATAGGACGCGCTGGAGGGATAGATTCCTGTCCCAGAGACTTCCCATGCTTTGGAACAAGATTCCAGTCTACATTAGGCAGAGCTCCTCACTAACACTCTTCAAGAGAAACCTTGACGAGTGGATGGGAAACAGAAAGTTTACCCTGGGGATCACTTCAGTGGCTGTGCTGGACAGAGGCACAGGGAACTAATCTAAGGGGGCGGCGAAAGCCAACACATTCTGGCTAGACTTATACATGCCATCGGGCAGATTGCCTAGTTACCTACCAATGAACCTATGAGCCTAAATAACTTAGTTTCTTCTACTGAGCATGTTACTACTCATTATTTGCAGTGTGTGTATGTCTCCTCCGATAATTCTTCCAGGGCTATGGCCACTGGTACTTTTTTTTTAACCAAGAAACATCTTTATTAAGTTATTACTTGTGACACAAGAAATCTTGCATTCATATACATGAAAATAAACCATACCTCCAGAGTTTCAGTTGCAAACACTATACATTACAAACCATGCTGACACAACTGCAAACATTATACATCACTAATAATATATCCAGTCTTTGTCAGTCAGACATTGCATAGCTCATTCATATTGTGCATTCTTTCAAACCTGGATCCTTCTCTGCATGTACTGATCCCACAATTCCCATTTTTCCTATGTAATTTGCTCACGCAATTCCCATTTTTTCCTATGTAATTTGGTCCTACCCTTTTCTAAAAGACCCCAATTCCAGTTGTTTTATCTCTGTTACTAAGGTCACTATTTCTAGTAATGTTGGTTTAAACTTTGATTTCCATTTTTTAGTAATTGCTTTTTTGGCCACCACCATATTAGATGCAGCAGGGCCTTACTATGTCTAGGCAATTCCGATTCTGTATCACAGCTCAAAAAAATCACCTCCTTAGTTACACCAGTTTGATCACTCAGTATGTCTGACAGAGCAGTCTGCAGGGAATCTTTAAAGTCTGCCACCTCATTACACTCCCAGAAAATATGTTCCCAGTTACTTCTTTCTTCCCCATCACACCTCTAACATCTGCTGTCTACCTGAGGAAAAATTCTTTGGAGTCTACTTGGGGTATAAAAATATCTATGTGATACACTTTCAGGCAAAGATCCTAAATCTTCTAGACTCTGTTGCATATTTGGGAGATGTACATATATCCCCCATTGTTTCTTTGTGAATTGCTTGTCCAATCTCTCTTCCCAATCCTTTCTAATCTCCTTTGATTGAGTCTTATAGTTATCCTGTAGTTATCATGCAATAGTTTATATGCCCTACTAATTATTCCTTTCTTGATGACAAGTTCTGGTCTAGGTTCTACTAAAAACTCTAGCGGTGCTGGTCTTTCATTTAGGACTCCCCTTATTTCTTTCTCTTTCCTTGTGCTGTGATATCAATCCTTGATTGAGAAGGTAATATCTAACCTGTAGTCCAAATAAGTTTTTGGCGTCTTCCCATTCTGTTACCTTTCCCTGTCTACTTACTTGCTGCCAATACCTTGGATGTTCTTCATTCCACATTGCTGCAGTCCTAACTATTGGGTAGTCCGCTGTCCAGTCGGCCCGAATACCAAAGTATATGGCTGACGTCGGTCAGGGCGCATTAGACTGACGTCAGTACGTCAGGGTACTAATGCGCATGACCGACGTCATATCCTCAGTCTTTTTTGCCGCATGGTCCGATGCAGAAGCAATTTTGCGAGTGCAGGTTGGCGTTCTGAAAATTTCTGAAGTCAGAGTTTCAGACCGAATCAAAGTTGGCTAAGTACCCCGTTGGGGAATATTTTGGTTTTTTCTTGCCTCAGTATTTAACCGGATGTCAGAAAAAGTGAATAACTGTATTTCTTGTGGGAAACAGATACCTCATAGGGATTACCATACTTTGTGTATACCTTGTTTAGGGCCTGAGCACGGCGTTGTTGGATGCCGTTCTTGTGCTAGATTTAACAAACGCACTATTAAGAGAAGGTTAGACTGTGCCAGGTTAGTGTTTGGGAAGCGTTGTAACTATAAAATGCCGTCGGATGCTCCGACGCCAGCTTCGGCTAAAAAACGCAAGGACAAAACAGCAAAGCCTAGAGGGGAAGAACCGACAGTCCCAGACGTCGGTTCTTTAGAGGGCTCAGTGGAGCCGGAGGTTTTGCCAGGTGTTTCTTTGGAGTCTCAGGGAGAGACTTTACTGTTACAGGATGTTTCCTCTCAGGAAGTAGGCCAGGCTGAGGGGGCTTCTCAGGTGGCTGTTCTTCCCTCACTTCCTAAGGTGGTTAGGGCCTCCCCTTCTGTTTCCAAGGCTTCTTTAAGGGGCAGGCCAAGTTTTGCTTTAGTGGGGGTTTCTCCTAGTGCCTCAGGGTCTTTGCCTAAGAAACATATGCTTAAAATGGCAGAAGATTTGATTACTATGATAAGGGGTTCTATGCCCCCTCCTGATAAGAGGCCTAGGGTGGAACCTGAGCTTGAGAGTTTTGAGCAATGCTCGGAGGCTTCTGAGTCTTCGGCTGAAGACTTGCAGGAGTTCCCTACTTATTCTGATTCTGATGTGGATGATTCTACTCCTTCAGCTTCTCCTCCTGAGGATTTTTCATTTTCAGAGACTTTGCATTCCATGCGGAGCATTTTAAATGGGAAGGCCAAGATTTCTCTGATTCCAGGAAAAGGCTTAGGGAGTTCTTGTTTCTACCCCAGCATAGGCCTTTAGCTATACCTCCTGTTTTGAATGTGGTGGAAGATGTTTTTGCAGAGGCTTCCCTGAATCCTGATTCTTTGCCTCCTGCCCCAGTTAAACCGGATAGGTATTATAGGGTGCCTGAAGCTCATAAGTATCTTTTTAAGAGTCCTAGGGCAGACCCGGAAACTGTCTCTCAGGGGCCTAAAGGTGTAAAGGCCTCAGTTGTAAAAAATCCTGTCCCTCCTGATAAAGAGGCAAGGGCTTTGGATAGATGGGGAAAGAAAGTGTATACTTCTTCCACTTTGGCCATGAGGGCGTTGAATTGTCAGTTTCACATGTTAAAATATCAGAATTATCTTCTTTCACAGTTGAAATCTAAGGTGGATGCTCTGGCGGAAGGTATTGACTGTAAAGAGAATCCAAACACACAGCGCAAGGTCCTCTGATGGCAATAAAACGTAAAATAAACAAATTTCAAAGCACGATACTGCACAAAGATGAAAAGATTTAAAATAAATATAATCCTTTATTTGATCGAGTAAGCGCTTTCGCCAAAGGCTTCTTCAGACTCTTTACAATACACCACAATTTAACACTTATTTATAGTCTTCCTGTTACTTACAATTGGTTCTTAATTCTAAAAACATCACATGGTTTGTTTTTTAAAAAAATACAGACATAAAAACCGTGTAGTCTGACTACTACGGCTTCAATCAAGCTGCAGCATGTAGAAATTATTTTGAAACCTATAAATCAGCTGAGATTAACACACACAACTTAAAAAACATATATATTAAAATGTACCCGGCGTCTTTAAAAACCTCCTTGGTACGTAGTGAAATTAACTATAGCGCTTTTAAAAAAGATCAATACACATATACCCTGATTAATTTAAGGGAATCTTGAAACACCAAGCATTGTCACTGACGATGTATATGAATGTAACATATTTCTGAACACACTGTTTATAAACGTGAGTATAGGTGACACAATGATTAAAATCACTAAACAATCACTTAATATTGGTTAAATAAATACTCATGTACTATTAACTTACAGTGACACTAATACAACTATTGTGGATGTCACATTGAATAAAATAAAGGAATGATCACTTTATAATAATGAGATACATACTCACATACGAATAGTGTACAAACCACTAATACAACTATTTATATAGAAAAATGTGGACCCTACATGGGGCACTATAACCTAACCATTAAACATATACAAGGTCATGGAATAATGACAGTCATACTACATTATACACTTCAAAAAGAACCATAGTGATAAAGAACTATCACTATCTACGTAGTCTTTTACTCTTCAAAAAAGGCTTGATCTGTACTTTCTCATTGAGTCCAGGTGGTTTATCTGACCTCAACCTTATAATCCATCTTGTTTCCTGTTCTAAGGTCCGGTTAATCAAATCCCCTCCTCTAAAACCTTGTAAGACATTTTCGATAACACAAAACTCAAATTTGTGATCCACACCTGCCAACTTATGATGCCTGGCTAGTGCATTAACCTCACTGCCTACTCTAACATGGTAGGTGTGTTCTCTGACCCGTTCCTTAAGGGAACGGTTGGTTTTCCCTATGTAGTAGGAATTACAACAAACGCATGTAGCGATATATACTACATTCCTACTCTCACAATTCGTATTGGTGTGAAAGTTATACACACGGCCTGTAGTGGGGTGTTCAAATGTAGTCTTTTTATTAATAAATCTACATTGATTACAATGTCCACAAGGTACAGTATTCCTATTCCCTACACCCCTGCTATTCAACGGATACTTAGGTCTACATAGTATATTCTTTAGATTAGGTTGGTTCTTATAGGTTATACGTGGAACTGGACCCACTATTTCACTAACTTCAGTATTAGAATTTAAAATACCCCAATACCTATTCATGGCTTCTTTCACCTTCAGATTCATATTACTGAAAGTAAGTTGTGCCCTGACTTCAGTTGCAGTTTCTATCAATCTGTTGGTTTCCACTCCTTGTTCCATGAAATATGGTCTGGCACTACTGTCCCTTAGAGAATCTACCATACATATGGTTTCTTGAATTTCTTTCTCCTTGTAACCCCTCTCAAGGAATCTTAATTTCATATCCTGTATACCAAGATCATAGTTTCCTTGTTCTAAATTAAGTCTTGACACTCTCATGAATTGTCCTTTAAGGACATTACTGAACACATGCTGAGGGTGCATACTTTGCCTGTGTAAAAGATTGTTCCTTTGGCACCCTTTCCTATGTATTATAGTGTTTAACATTCCATTAGACATTCTAAAAACTTCAACATCTAAAAAAGGGATACAACTATCTGAAAAGTTCATGGTGAACTTCAAGAAATCCGTGGTGGTGTCAAGGTGGGACACAAAGCTCTTTAAAGTGGGTTCGTCCCCCAACCATAAAAAGAAGATATCATCCACGAAACGGCAGTACATGCCAACATGTTCAACAAAGAGTGGATTATTATAAAGATGTATATCTTCCCATCTGGCCATAACTAAGAGTTGCAGGATTTAGTTCATGTGTCTGAACAGGTGGGTAAACATTCCTTGCAATGTGGTTTTGATGCTGTGCAGGCCTCCTCCAGGGTGGCTGCCACTGGTTCTGTTCTTCGTAGGCACGCCTGGTTGAGGGATCAGAACTTAGCTGAGCATGTTAAGACAAGGATTTTGGATGCTCCTTTGCAGTCTGATGTGTTGTTCGGTTCGCCTGTGGAAGCAGTTTTGAAGAAAATGGAGGACAAGGCTAAATCTATGCAAACTGTTAAAGATTTTTTACAGGTGCAGCCTCCGAAGTTTAGTAGAAATTGGCCTGCTAAGGGTTGGACTTTTCCTGCTTATGATTCCCAGTCTAGGGGTAGATCTAGACGTGGTAGGGGCAGAGCTCAGGGTTCTTTTAGGCCTAGGACAGGGAGTTCCCCTGCTCAGACTTCTGGGGAGGGCAGGGGTCAGTCCTTTCGTAAGCAGACCCAATGACCTGCCTTTTCAGCTGCCAGTTCATTCTCGCCTGGCAGCACCGTTGGGAGGAAGGCTGTCTCTTTTCAAAGAAAATTGGGATTTAATTACCCAAGACAGATGGGTTCTGGATATTATTCACCACGGTTACAGGTTTTATTTCCATACCTTGCCTCCTTTCAAAGGCATGCCAGACATTCCTCCTCTACAAAGACAAGAGGCTCACAAGCAAATTTCTCTGTTACTCCAAATAGGGGCCATTCAGACGGTTCCTGTGCCAGAAAGGGGCCTAGGATTTTATTCTCGCCTGTTCTTAGTACCAAAAAAGGGGAACACGTGGAGACCAATTTTGGATTTATCTATCCTCAACACTTATCTGGACATTCCCAAGTTCAAGATGTTGACGTTACAACAGCTTTTACCTCTGCTGGGCAAAGATCACTGGATGGTAACTTTAGATCTCAAGGAGGCTTACCTTCATGTGCCTATAAGACTAAGTTGCAGAAAGTATCTGCGTTTTCGAGCTGGAAATTCTCATTATCAGTTCTCTGCATTGCCCTTTGGCTTATCCACTGCCCAGAGTATTCACAAAGGTTCTGGCTCCAGTGATAGCTTACTTCAGGCTAAAAGGAATTCAAATCTATCCTTACTTGGACGATTGCCTGATTCTGGCTCAAGAAAAGGAAGACCTTCTACAGCATTTGGAATATGTCATAGCAGTGCTAAGATGCCTAGGGTATTCTGTGAATGAAATAAAGTCCAGTCTAGTACCCTCTCAAGACATGTGCTTTCTGGGTGTGAGACTGAATACAGCAGCCCAGATGGCCTTTTTAACCCCGGACAAACAAAAGAATCTTTCCAGTTACTTCCATCAACTATCTCTTCAGTCCGGGCTGACTGCAAGGACAGTCCTTCAAGCCTTAGGGTTCATGGCATCTTGTATTCTGGTGCTTCCCAATGCCAAACTGCATATGAGGAAGCTACAATGGTATCTCAAAAATGTATGGACACAGCACTGCCAGGATTTGGACACTGTCATTCAACTAATACCTTGCATTCAAAAGGAATTTTTGTGGTGGGCTCAGGAATGTCACCTAAACAAGGGACTCTCTGTGACCCGCCAGAGGCGAGTCAGATTCTAACGACAGATGCCTCAGACATTGCTTGGGAGCTCATCTAAATGGAAAGTGGATACAAGACAAGTGGCCTGCCAGACTACAGCATCTACATATCAACATGAAGGAGATGTTAGCAGTCCAATTTGCATTAATGGCTTTCAAGGAGTTACTTCTTCCAGGGCAGGTGTTGATTCTAACAGACAACACAACTGTCATGTGGTACATCAACAAACAAGGGGGAACACATTCTTACCCATTGTGCAGGCAAGCAATGATTTTATGGGAGACTGCGCTCAGCTTGCAACTAACTCTTCAGGCAAGGTTTCTGCCGAGCACAGAACTCCTTAGCAGATGTGTTAAGCAGACAAATCATGGATCCCCACGAGTGGAAACTGGATCTTCATGTATTTCAAAAGTTGACAGTGTCCTGGGGAACTCCAGACATAGATCTGTTCGCTTCTCCACTAAACCACCAGCTGCCAAAGTTTTGCACAAAGAGGTTTCATCACACAGCTTGGAAAGTGGATGCTCTTTCTTTCAGTTGGAAAAATCTTCATGTGTATGCGTTTCCACCTCTGCCTCTTCTTCCAAAGGTGCTTCTAAAGGTCAGACAAGACAAGCCAAGGATGATTTTAATAGCTCCAGATTGGCCTCGGCAGCACTGGTACCCATTACTGAGGAGTCTGGTAAAGAAGCCTCCATGGCCTTTACCCTTGATTCCACACCTGTTGTCTCAGAGAGACGGTCACCTGCTCAATGTCAAGCTTCACTCTCTTCATCTAACAGCCTGGCATATTCTGTTTTGAAAGACAGCAGGTCTCAACTTCCTCAACAAGTTTTAAATGTGATTATGGAAGCCAGGAGACCTAGTACAAGGAAAGTGTACATGAAAAATGAAAGAGATTTTTATTTTGGGGTGCAGCAAACAATTTGGAGCCAAATCTGAGTGTGGCTCTTCAATATCTTACTGAGTTATTGGACAAAGGTTTGTCTTTCTCTTCCATTAAGATTCATGCTGCAGCAATTTCAGCTCACTATGATTGTGACCCACCATTGTTTTCGCATCCTTTGTTCAAGCAATTTCTTAGAGGGGCAAAGAATATAAGACCCCCACGTAGAGCTCCTACTCCTGCTTGGGACCTCAATTTTGTGTTGGAGAAACTTACTCTACAACCTTTTGAGCCTGCGGCTACTGCTGACTTGAAATACTTGTCATGGAAGACTGCTTTTTTGTTGGCCATTACTTCTGCAAGAAGGGTTTCTGAGTTGCAGGCCCTTATGGCAGTGAAGCCTTTTTTGATTTTTCATAAGGATAGGGTATCTTTACGTACTAATCCTTCCTTTATGCCTAAGGTGGTTTCTAGTGTGGCTTTAAACCAAACTATTCATTTGCCTACTTTTTATGCAGATCCCCAAAATAAAGGGGAGAAGATTTTGCACACTTTAGATGTACACAGGCAATTGCGTTATTATTTGAGCAGGACTAAAGATTTTAGGCAGTCTCAGCAGTTGTTTATTTCTTTTGCTTTGAGTTCTCAGGGCAAGCCTGTGTCAAAACAAACTATTTCTAGATGGATTGGGTGTTGCATTACATTTTGTTATTCCCATCATGGCAAGGAAATTCCAGCTGGGATTAGGCCTCATTCCACTAGGGCTACTGCCACTTCAACAGCTTTTCTAAGGGGGGTGGCAACTAAGGATATTTTGGAGGCAGCTACTTGGAGTTCAGTGCATACTTTCTCTAAGCATTATCACCTTCCTCTCTACTCTAAGTCTAGGGCTGGTTTTGCCACAGCTATTTTGCAAGGCATGTTGTCAGTTCCTGCTTCCTTATGATTTGCCAGCCTCCCTTACCTCTGCTTTGGGATTCTACCCAATAGTTAGGACTGCAGCAATGTGGAATGAAGAACATAGTACAGTTTTGTACCTACCATAAATGTAGATGTTCGAGGCTCCACATTGCTGCAGTCCAATTTACCCTCCCTCCTTCCCCTCTGTGTTTAGGGGTGGTTGTGTAGGTGAGGTTATGATCTGCTAATTTTGTATATTTTGTATATATATATTTTGGTGCAGGTATGTTGGCAGTGTTTGGTTTTGGGCCTTATCTTTTCAGGGTCTTCTGACATCTGGGGCAAGAAAAGACTGAGGATATGATGTCGGTCATGCGCATTAGTACCCTGACGTACTGACGTCAGTCTAATGCGCCCTGACCGACGTCAGCCATATACTTTGGTATTCGGGCCGACTGGACAGCGGACTACCCAATAGTTAGGACTGCAGCAATGTGGATCCTCGAACATCTACATTTATGGTAGGTACAAAACTGTACTTTCCTTTGCCAGTTTTCTCCATTAAATTTCAGTCCTCTCCTGCCTATTGTATGCATCCCTAATTGTAATATCTAACCTGTAGTCCAAATAAGTTCTTGGCGTCTTCCCATTCTGTTACTTTTCCTTGTGTACTTACTTGTTGCCAATACCTTGGTTCCTTTGCCAGTTTTCTTCATTAAATTTCAGTCCCCTCCTGCCTATTGTATGCATCCCTAATTGGAGTCATCCCTATAAGTAGGATCTCCTTTCTCCATTCCCGTGTTGGCTTAGTTCTTAGAGTACTTTCTCCTACTTTATGAATATAATATTCTGTATGATTACTGTTGTTCTCCTTGAAGGTCTGTATCCAAAATCCTGTCTGTCCTTGTTTCTTGAGCTTCCTCCCCTGTTTTATCATCATCTCTTTCCACTTCAAATTATAGTTTTCTGCTTGTGCTATGTATAGGAGCCTTAACTGTTTTGCTCTGAAATACCCCCTTGTTCTAGTGGAAGAATAAGCTTATCCAACTTGACTCTTGCTGTCTTCACCTCTCAGTTAAAATCCTTCGGCTCTTTATTAATTGCTATTTACAACTTCTCTTCTGGATGATAAATATGCCCGGCCTGTGTATAAGAACATTCTAACATTATGTTACTATTGATATCCATATAACAGAGCTTGCATTTTGTCAGTTTTTGTATTATCTTTTGTTTAGTCTCTTCCCACATCCTTAGCTGCCACAACCAGCATCATTTTTAATTCGTACTTCTAAGTACTTCATTTTATCATGTCCCATAAATTTGGATATTGCTGAACCAATTCCTGTGTGGGTACATAATTTACCGCTATTGCCTTTGTTTTAACTTCATTAATTTTGTATCCTGAAAAGATCCAAAACTGTCTCAAGATGTTCTACAACACTGCCATGTCCCTTTCTGGTTTTGTCATGTAGAAAATAATATCATCTGCAAACAGACCCAACTTTTGTTGACTGCCATACCAATTATATCATTGAATTTCTGAGTCCCTTATTTACTTTGCCAGTAGTTCTAAATATAATGCAAGTAAAGAGGAGAGAGGACACCCCTGCCTGGTTCTTCTCAAGAGAGGGCACTAGCACTTTAATTTTCACCTCCGATCCCTCATACATCCTCGTAGTCAATCTTATAATTTTGTCAGGGAATGCAAATGCTTCCATTGCTCTGCTCATAAAGTCCCATCTCATTCTGTCAAATGCTGTTTCTGCATCAGGAGCCACCAACAGCAGTATCAGTGTTCTGTTAATGTCGTCCAGTGTTTGCCTCCCTTCCACAAAACCACATTGATCCGTTTTTACCAATTTTGGCATCACTTTTGCCATTCTTTTAGTTATTTTAGACCTAAACCATGATTATACAGTGTTTATTATTGAAGTGGGGCTGTATGAAGCTGGATCTGATGGATCTTTACCCTCTTTAGGTGTTACAGCTAGCACTACTTTCTTCCAGGATGTTGGTACTTCTTCTCCTCTTAAAATACTGTTAAATAAAACTTTCCAGATCTTTATCATTTTTCCCCTCCTAGCTTCCAAACTTCCACAGGAATACCATCTATTCCTGGAGACTTTCCTATAGATTAGTTATAAATCACCATTTTTATCTCTGCTCCTTCTATCCTAACTGTTAGTAATTGAGCCTTCTCTATGTCTAACCTTGGCATATTTAATTCTTGCATAAACATTTCAATTTGTACCTTTTTTGATTTCCATATTTCTCTGCTTTAAACAGACTTTCACAGAA
Source organism: Protopterus annectens (assembly GCF_019279795.1). Classification (NCBI taxonomy): domain Eukaryota; kingdom Metazoa; phylum Chordata; order Ceratodontiformes; family Protopteridae; genus Protopterus; species Protopterus annectens. The sequence goes on from NC_056730.1 coordinate 184,353,035, forward strand.
TTTCTTCTACAGGATCTTCCTTGTAGGCTCCCTAAGGTTGGTGACAGCCATTTCTACTTTATGTTGCCTGAGTTGTTGTGCTAAAAGTTGTTGTGCTCTAGAGTTATTATCAAAAACAGTTGCTTAACAGTAATCTTTCTAAACTCGTATATTATTGAGGTAATCCCTTATTTTCTGTTTAGCATTCTGCACTTGCTCCTCTTCTTGTTCCGTGAGATTCCCCCTATTTTGCAGTACTTTAACATTTGTCAATCCCTCGAAATAATTACTGTTACTTTTTAACATATCTCCCGTACTTTTATTTCTACATTATTTTTAAAATCAACTTTAATTTTATCCCACTCCCTAGTTATGTTTTCAGAAGAAATTTTCATCTTCTCTAATAGTTCCTGAATAATTTCCACCACCCATTCCTTAAATTCCTCTCTTTTCAACAGATGGGTAGGAAAGCTCCAATGTCTCATTTTTATTTCATTACCCAGTGTTTTTATTTTAGATATTGTTGGTGCATGATCTGATATAGTTATTGGGTTTGTATGAAGGCCTTCAATTAAATGCACATATTTGTAAAGTAAATTCAGTCTAGCTTAGTCCAGTTTTTGTATCTCGGGGAATAATATGTAAATTCACTTCAAACTCCTAGTACTGAATTCACATCTTCCATGCTAAATATTTTTTCATAAATTCCTTTAGAAATCTACCCTCCTTTGTTATATTTTCCCTTCTGGGCCCCCCAGACACATCTTCACTGTTGCAAACCGAATTCCAGTCCCCGCCTGTAAGTAATATTCCTTGTTGAAAGCTGATTATTTCTCCCATATTTTTTATAAGCTTCATTTTAGCAGTTTTCGGTGGAATATAAATACATGTTAGTTTAATCCTCCTCCCTTGCCAGTAGCCCCTTAGTGCTGTAAATCTACCATTATTGTCTTTTTTCTATTCTCTTCTATCACCATTGGCAGTCTTCTTGCAGATACTTGAAGGACCATGGCCACTGGTACTGTTGTGAGGAGATTTGCTGGCTGCATTCCCAGATCCCCCTAAATGATGACAAAAATTATATAAATTTTCCATTGGGTAGAGATGTACTTTTTGGCCTGTCTGCTGCAGAGGTGATCAGAAAGTATGAAGAAAGGGGTAAGCTAATACAGGGAATCTCTCAAGATTTTTCATCCGTCCTTTTCCAAGAGATTCTCTTAACTCTTCTTCCATCAAAATAAATAGTTTCAATGTAGGTAAACAAATGTTTAAGAAAAAGTGGCAAGAAGTTCCAAGAGGAATTCTGGAAACTCCCAAAACTAAGGACAGTCCAGTAAGTGAGAATGAGTATTTAAGAGACCCCCTGTATCATTGCAGCCTGTTTTTTCTTCCAGAAAGACCAAATCTCCACTTTTCTCTTGGCAGCAAATAGTTTCAGACAAATGGATCATTATTAAAGAAAAAATGATTAGAGACCAGTTCTGGATATTTCTTTCCTAAACCCATATGTGACGTTGCCCACATTCGAAATTATGTCATTTCACAACCTGTTTCCTCTTCTTCCTCATTCAAGTTTCCTTGTAACATTAGATTTAAAAGATGATTAGCATCACATTCCTATTCATCCAGACTTCATGTGTTTCTTAATGTGATCCAGACACACACAACTATATCAGTTCTCTGCTTTACCCTTTGGAGTATCCATTGTGCCAAGAGTGTTCACAAAGTGTCTAGCTCCAGTTATAATTCATTGCAGGCAGCAGGGTATACATATTTGCCATATTTAGACAACTTGTTTATCTTTGCACAGTCTTTTTCAAAATGTCAGAAATCTCTCTTTTGGGTGAGAGATCTCTTACACAAACTGGGATACCAAGAGAAGCATTCAGAAGTCTTTCTTGATTCCTTCTTACCAGGATTGTGTTTCTGGGATGTCCATTAGATACCATGGTTCAAAGAAGTTTTCTTCCACAAGAAAAAAATAGATCTGTATCTTGATTTATTTCTAGGGTTTGCCACTCAGAAGTTGGTCACTGCGGGGAAATACCTCAGGATTTTTGGGTCTTGTGGCTTCTATGATTCTTATGAAATTCCTGGCAAGATTCCATATGAGAAAGATAGATTGGTATCTGAGCCCACTGTGGTCCCAGCATCAACACCCTTTGTCTTTTCAGACAGACCTCAGTGCTGGGTTTTGTCAGTGCTGGGATTTTTTTTTTTGTTTTTAATTATACTATTCTTTGTGGAAAGAAGTACAGTACTGTATAATCATGGGCCCTAAGAATGTTTGTGATAACAGCCAGCAGAAATAAGAGATAACCGAGAAATATGAGAGTGGTATCTGTATGTCTGATCTTGCTGCAGACTACTGAATGCGGAGAACAACCATCTCTACGTTGTGAAAAATAGAGGCCATCAAAGCAGCTGATGTTGCTAAAGGAGTAAAAGGTGTGACAAAACAAAAATCATGGACACCTGAGGAAGTTGAAAAAATTGTTGTTGATTTGGGTAAATGAAAAACAGTTAGCTGGTGATAGTATTTCAGAGGCCATCATTTGTGAAAAAGAAAAAGTGTTGCATGCTTATCTGTTGAAAAACAAGCCTGGAAGAAGTGCTGATACTAGTGAAGTGTTTAAAGCCAGTCATGGGTGGTTTGAAAACTTTAAAAGGAGAAGTGGCATACATAGTGTGGTGTGACCTGGAGAGGAAGCCAATGCCAACAAAAAAGCTGCTGCTGAATTTGTTCTGGGGTTTAAGAAGTATGTAGAGGCTGAGGGTTTTATTCCCTAACAAGTGTTTAGTTGTGATGAGACGGGCTTGTGGAAAAAAATGGCCAACAGGATCTACATTACTCGAGAAGAAGGCATTACCAGGGCACAGGCCAATGAAGGACAAGCTTACTCTGTTGTTGTGTGGGAATGCAAGTGGGGATTTAAAACTTAAGCCTCTGCTAGTCTACCACAGTGAAAACCCATGAGTTTTCAAGAAAAACAATGTGATAAAAAGCAAGTAAAGTGTGATTTGGAGGGCTAATAGTAAAGCTTGGATCACCAGGCATTTCTTTATGAAGTGGATGAATGAAGTGTTTGGCCCATCTGTGAAAAAAATATTTACTGGAAAAAGATTTGCCACTGAAGGCTCTGCTTGTTTTGGACAATGCTCCTGCTCACCCTCCAGGCTTGGAGGACAGCTTGTTGGAGGAGTTTAACTTCATCACTGTGAGGTTCTTCCCCCCCTAAAACAACTCCTGTGATCCAGCCAATGGACCAGCAGGACTGCTCTAATTTAAAAAAAAAACTGTACACAAAGGCAGTTTTTCAGAGGTGCTTTGAAGTGACCTCAGATACAGAGCTGACCTTGAGAGAATTCTGGGGAAAATTTTCATATCCTCCAGTGCCTAAATCTTATTGATAAGGCTTGGAGGGAAGTCTCTCACAGGACCATGAACTCTGCCTGGAAGAAATTGTGGCCAGAAGCTGTAACTCAGAGGGACTTTGAAGGCTTTGAGATTGAGCTTAGGCTTACAGGTATTGTGGACGATGTTGTGACTCTGGGACAGTCCATGGGCCTGGCGGTCAGTGCTGATGATCTGGAGGAGTTAGTTGAGGAGCATAAAGAAGAGCTCAGCCCGGAGGAGCTGCAGGAGCTTCAGAGGGAGCAGCAACAGATAGCTGAGATACTGTCTTCAGGTGAGGAGGAGGTAAGGTTCATAGGTATGTACTAGGCTAATGGCCCTGGAGCCTTTACAAACCTAGCCTATAGGATTACCCTGACATCGTGCCACCTGACCTTAGTTCCCAGTGCCTCTGTCGAGTAGAGCCACTGGAGTGATCCCTGGGGTGAATTTTCTATTTCCCATTCACTCATCAAGATCTCTCTTGAAGAGGGCCAGGGAGGTGCTCTGTTTGACATGTATGGGAAGTCTATTCCATGGCATGGGCAATCTCTGGGTTATGAACCTGTCCCTCCAGCAAGTTCTGTTGATTGTGGTAAAGAGGTTTGGAGTGTGTGGTGTGGAGGGATTGGGATTTCTGTAGATGTAGCATTTCTAACATAGCTGGGTCAGACATGGCTTTGCAAGTCATGCAGAGATTGCCTCTAAGTAGGCGACATGAGACAGAGAATAGTTGGATTTTTTTTTAGTCTGTCCATATAGGACAAGTGTTTAAGGCCTAGGATTCTCTTTGTGAGGTACTTTTGTGGCCTCTCCAGTTGTTGCAGGTGTCTAGTGAGGTACATGGCAAATGGGGCATTGTACTTGATGATCGGCCTAATGAGGGAAGAGTAGAGGCAGACAGGTACCTCTTTCTTCCTGGATGCAAAACACTTAGTAATGAGATGTGCCACTCTGACTACAGTGGCAATGTGTACCAGGAGTCCAGGGAGGTAAACAGGAGTCCAGTGAAGTAAATACTGTGGGAAGAAATAGCCAGGGAATTGTTATGGCTAGGCTTGTATAGGCCCTAAGGCCGATAGCCTAGTACCATCCTATGAACCTGTGTGGTAGTCAAAAGAGAGGTTGCTGTCAACCTGTGTTCCCAGATCTCTTATAACACCTTCTGTGTTCATTGGACTACCATAGATGTGGGAATTCATGGGAACTGGGTTTTTCCCAAAGGGGATGACGACACATTTATTGGCATTGAGCTTAAGGCCATGGTTCTGACACCATCAGATCGTCTCAGTGAGGCCTTTCTGTTGGATGTCATCATCATTTGGAGAGATAATAATGGCTCCCAACTTGAATCGTCTGAGAACTTTGTCAGCACGAGTCCCTTCAAGTTGGCCTGGACTTCTGAGAAGTAGATACCAAACAGGAGAGGACCCAGGACTGATCGATGTGAGACTCCACTCGTGACTGGTCGGCAGTCTGACTTGGAGTCAGCTACTTTCACACTGTGGGTTCCGTCTGTGAGCCAGTTTACAACCCACCTTGTGATATAGGGGTTGATGCCTAGCTTAGTAAGTTTTTTCTATGATTCCTGAGTGGGGAATGGTATCAAAGGCCTTGGCCAGATCAAGGTAGGCTGCATGAACCACCTTGCCTTCATCTACAGCTCTTGTGACTGACTCAGAGAAGTCAACCAAGTTGAGTAGGCATGATCTACACCAAACTGTCTGGGATCCAGAGTTTGGAGATTCCCTATATCCTTGTTTATTAGGTCCATGATGATACGTTCCATAGCTTTGCTTATCAGACTTGTCAGGCTAATGGGGCAATAGTTCCCCGGGTGTGTAGTCATTCCTTCTTTGTGTAGAGGGATGGCTATAGCAGTGCACTGTTTGGTAAGGACACAGCCTGAGGTGAGGCTGTGATTGAACAGGGCACACAAGAGAGGTGCCAGTTCACTCTGTAGTTCATGTAGAACACAACCATGGATGTTGTCAGATCCCATAGAAGCTGTATTCTTGGCCTTGGGCAGTGCTGTTTTAACCTGTGCAGCAGTAATACTGGGTGCCTGGCAGTCTATTGGTATTGTGATTGGTCCTTTGGGGGGAGAGGGGTAAAGTTGGCACTGAATCTGTCGGCCAGTATATTGGCAATATCTGTTGGCTTGGTACAGGAGATACCATTGTGCAGTAGCTCAGAGCAAATCTGGATATTGCCATGGAGATTCTTTACATATCTGCTGCAATTCTGTTTTCATAGCTAGCTTTAGAGGATTTGATGAGGGATCTCAACTTTTTGTTGAGGCTGATAAGGGAGTTTTTCCAGTCTTGGGACTTCACCTTATTCCGCATCAGTTTCCTCCTTCTGTTATAAAATTTGTTTATGGCAGGGGACCACCGGATTGGCTTCCTCTTTTAGGAGGAGAGCATCTTGGTTCTGTTGGACATGGCGAGATCCATGCATTTGTGTACGTGTTCGTACAGTGAATTGGTGTATGATTCGGTGGTCATGCAACTATTCTCCATTTGCATGGGTGCCGTGAAGTTAGCCACCTCTGTTTTTAGGAGCCCAAAGTTAGCTTTGGAGAAGTTTTTCATGGTGGTTACCTTTGCGGGAGTGGGTGGGATGTGGATTTCCAAGGTGATTAGTTTGTGGTCAGCTATAACCAGGGAGTAGTTGACTATTGGTGTAGAGCCGAGGTCGCCCATGTTAGTAATTACCAGGTCAAGGATGTTGCTACCTCTAGTGGGGGTAAGAATGAGCTGGTCCAGGGCACTGAAATTAATAAATTCCAGGAAACATTTGGCAAGTGTATTGGTACAGGAGTAGTTTTCCCAGTTAATGGAGGGGATAATTGAGGTTGCCCAGTATGAGAGTGTTTGGTTGGACCCTAATATTCTCCATGGTGCTTAGGAACTTAGAGTGTGAGTCTTGGGACATGGTTGGGGACCTATAACAGGCTTCAACTTGAATCGCTGTCTTAACCAGTGTTAGCTGCACCTGAAGTATCTCTGATGTATTATGTTGGGCTACCAGTCTGGAGGTGTGCACATCCTTTATGAATATGGAAACACCACCACCTTTGTGGATTCGGTTCAAGTTCTGGGGCCGAAAGGTGTGGAATGAGTTATAGGCTGGTAGTGCAGGGGTGGTTTCTTCTGCCTTGAGCCAGGTCTCTGTTACAGCACAAATGTCGATGTTCTCCATTTTAAGGAATGCTTTGAGATAGTGCATTTTGAGATTTAGACTTCAAGCGTTGAGCAGCATGACCGTCAGATTGCATTTGTTTGTAGCTGTTACGGTGGTAAATTTGTCTTTGGAACACTGCCTAAAAAAGGCACAATAGGTTGGCAAGAGCCTTGGCCAGTATCTGGAAGCCCAGGGGTGACAGATGCAGGCCATCTTTGGCAAATAATCGAGGTCTGTCAGTAATCATCATTGTCATCCCAGGCAGACAGATACTGGAACCCCTTAGAATGACACGAGAAACTTAGCTAATTGTTGAAATCAATCATTTTCTGCTTGTACTGTGGTATAATTCTGGGTGATGGTAGGATGCTGCTCAGGGCTAGGGTCATACCCGCGTGGGCTACATAATCCGAGAGCTCCTCCAAGTCTCTTTTCTTGTAGTCCAGGGAGGTCCGTCTCAGGTCATTCACACCCACAATGACATGTACAATGACAGAGTCATATTTGTACCTGTTGTTGCGGGACCTGAATGCGTGCATTATGTGGCGGATCCTGGCACCTGACAGGCAGCTGACTGTTACTTTCTCCTTATTCAGCCTAGTGAGTGGGACATCAGTGTGCCTCACTATCAAGTCACCTATAACTAGTGTAGTGTGCTGTGCATGCTATTTTGCCTTAGGACCTTTGGTTGAGTGGCAAACTGTTTAGGAGAGTTATGTGTTTGCTGATTAGTGTTGTGATAATCGAGTGTGTTTCTGCCTTGGAGGTCTCTGCTGTTTGGGTAGATTTTTGAGAGCCGCCGCGAAGGTGGGTGTGTGGTTTGTGTTTTTATGTGAAGGCAGCGCTGGTGTGTGTTCTGGAGGGCTATGTGTTTCACGTGGTGTGGTGCAAGTGTTGACCTTCTCCTCTTGACCAGCTATTCCGGTCTTGGCTGGAGAGTGCGTGGCTTCCAGTTTGGATATGTAAGTGCATCAAAAGGAGAGGGTTGTCTGTGTACATGAGGCAGTTGCTACATTGCCTCAGGATGCCCAAGTTCACCAAGTTAATAGGAGAAAGCACAGGGAACTGACCTTTAGATATGCCTGGAGGGGTGGGCATTAATAAGTACTGGAGCTGTTTCCTTGTAGAACGTTTAGTGCTGGTGGCACTTTTGTGTGCTACAATAATTGCTGCAAGAAGTCTGGTATGGTAAAGTGCTAGACTAATAAGCTAGTAAAAGTGCAGGCGAGGAGACAACTAGCAGATCTAAGGGAAACATTGAAGAGCAGACTTTGGCACCTCTCAGAAGCTTACAAACAGTCCTGAATACAGCAAATCTGTATCTGGACTAGACTAGTTACAGGAAAGGCTGGAAAAGAGCAAACGCGGGCTTTTAAGACCACAAAGTTGAAGGAGATGGAAAAAAAACTTCCCAAACGGCCAATAAACTATAATTTCTGGGCCAGAAACCATTCCTCTTGTGGTAGATAGGCTACCTAGTGCTTATCACTCCCACTGATAAGCTAGAAGGCTTCCCTCAGCACAGAAAGGCTTGGGGGGGGGGCTCAGAAGCTTCCAAACAGTCCTGGTACAGCAAAACTGTGTCTGGACTAGACTAGCTACGGGAAAGGCAGGAAACGAGTGCAAACGCGGGCTTTTAGACCTGAAAGTTGAAAGAGATGGAAAAACTGCCCAAACGCCAATAAACAACAGTGTCCCAGTTCATTAATCAAGGAAATGTGCGCAAAATGAGTGGAAGTGCAACATGTTGTTAAAAAATATCACCCCACAAACTTCTTAAAAGATGCAATGTTAATTTGTTCAGTGACCAAACAATTTCACACTCTTGAAATGCAGGCAAAAAAAGTATCATTAAATAGGCTTCTAGTGTTTGTGGAAGGGAACTCTCCTTCCAGACAACATCTCTCCTTCTCACCATCTTCCTCACCGCAATCCCTTTAGTGAGTTTTTCTATGATTCCTGAGTGGGGAATGGTATCAAAGGCCTTGGCCAGATCAAGGTAGGTTGTATGAACCACCTTACCTTCATCCACAGCTCTGGTGACTGACTCAAAGAAGTCAACCAAGTTGAGCAGGCATGATCTGCTCTTCACAAAACCAAACAGTGTAGGATCCAGAGTTTGGAGATTCCCTATATCCTTGTTTATTAGGTCCATGATGATGCTTTCCAGAGCTTTGCATATCAGACTAATCAGGCTAATGGGGCAATAGTTCCCTGGGTCTATAGTCGCTCCTCCTTTGTGGAGAGAGATGACTGTAGCAGTGTGCCATTCGGTAGGGACAAAGCCTGGGGTTTACTGTTTATTAGTAAAATACAACAGCTAAATTTAAGTTGTATTGTTTATTAGTGAATTTATACTGTACGATACTGTTTATTAGTAAAATACAACAGCTAAAATGAACATGTACTGTACAATACTGTTTATTAGTAAAATGCAAAAGCTAAAGTGAAGTTATATTGTTAGTGAACTTATACTGTACAATATTATTAGTAAAATATAACAGCTAAAGTGAAGCCATACAAAGTGAAGCCATACTGTTTGTTAGTAAATACAACTCCATTAGTGAATATAATATCTTATAAAATGTGTATTAGGTTCATAGGTTGGTACTAGGCTATCAGCCCTAGGGCCTATACAAGCCTAGCCATAACAATTCCCTGGCTATTTCTTCCCACATTATTTACTTTCCTGGACCCCTGTCTAGCAGGGCGACTGACGTGATCCCTGGGGTGAATTTCCTTTCTCCCATCCAATCGTCAAGGTTCCTCTTGAAGAGGTCCAAAGAGGCACTCTGCTTGACATGTATGGGCAATCTATTCCAGAGTCTGGGGAGTCTCTGGGTCAGGAACCTATCCCTCCAGCATGTTTTGTTTATTGTGATGACAAGGTTTAGATCCCTGGAGCGTGTAGCTCTGAGGGATTGGGATTTCTTTAAGTGTAGCATGTCCAACAGCTCTGGGTTTGACATGAGTAGACGATATGCGACAGAGTATAGCTGGAGTTTTTTAAGGCGGTCAGCGTAGGGCATCTGCTTTAGGCCTGTGATTCTTTTAGTGAGGTATTTCTGAGGCCTTTCCAGTTGTTGCAGATGTCTTGAGAGGTACATACCAAATGGGGCGTTGTATTCTGTAATGGGTCTAATGAGGGATGAGTACAGTGGGACAATGACCCCCTTTTTTCTGGATGAAAAGCCCTTCGTGATGAGGTGTGCCACATAGAAGGATTTCCTGACTGTTGTGGCGATGTGGTTATCGAAGGTGAGACCACTGTCCACCTGTGTCCCCAAGTCTCTTATCACACTTTCTGTGTTTAGTGTACTGCCACCTATATGGTAATTCATGGATACATGTTTTTTCCCAAAGGGGATAACAATACATTTCTTGGCATTGAGCTTGAGCCCATGGCCCTGGCACCAAGCATCTGTTTCTGTAAGGCCCTTTTGTAGAGTATCCACATAATTTGGGGATTCAATAATGGCTCCCAGTTTGCAGTCATCTGCAAACTTTGTTAGCCAGAGTCCCTTAGTGTTAACCTGTACTTCAGAGAAGTAGATGCCAAACAAGAGCGGCCCCAGGACTGAACCCTGAGGTACTCCACTTGTCACTTGTCTGGAGCTGGATTTGGAGTTGGCTACTTTTACAGTGTGGGTTCTATCAGTAAGCCATTTAGCAACCCATTGGGTGACATAGGGATTAATGCCCAACTTAGTAAGTTTATCTATGATTCCAGAGTGAGGGATAGTGTCAAAGGCCTTGGCAAGGTCTAGATAGGCTGTGTGGACCACCTTACCCTTGTTCATGGCTCTGGAGACTGATTCAAAGAAGTCAATCAGGTTCAGGAGACAAGATCAGCCCTTCACAAACCCAAACTGGGTGGGGTCCAGTGTTTGAAGGTTGCCAATGTCTTTGTTTATAAGTTCCATGATAATACGCTCCATGGCCTTGCAGATAAGGCTTGTCAGACTGATGGGACGGTAGTTTCCGGGATCCAAGGTGGATCCCCCCTTATGGATTGGGATAACTGTAGCTGTGCGCCACTCAGTGGGCACGAAACCTGAGGTGAGGCTATGATTAAACATGACACTTAGGTGAGGTGCCAGTTCATTTTGTAGTTCATGTAGTACACAGCCTGGGATGTCATCTGGTCCCATGGATGCTGTATTCTTGGCTTTAGAGAGTGCGTTTTGTACCTGTGTGGCCGTTATTACTGTAATTTGGCAATCTTCCGGTATTGAGATGGGCCATTTAGGGGGTGAGAGGGGGGTGAAGTTGGCACTGAATCGATCTGCCAGGATATTGGCAATATCCTTCGGATCAGTATATTAAATGCCATTCTGTTTTAGCTCAGAGCAGATCTGAGCATTGCCATTTAGATTCTTGACATAGTTATAGAATGCTTTGTGGTTGTCTTTGGAATCTTTGGCAATTTTATTTTCGTAACTAGCTTTGGAGGATTTTATGAGGCATCTCAGTTTCTTACTGAGCCTAGTAAGGGTGTTTTTTGCATCCTGGGATTTTCCTCTTTTCTGCAAAAGTTTCTTCCTTTTGTTGTAAAGTTTGTTTATGGCAGGGGACCACCAGATTGGCTTCCTTTTTTTGGATGAGAGTATGTTGGTTCTATTTGGGATGGCACGATTCATGCATGAGTGGATGTGCTCGTACAGTGCCTTAGTGTAGGATTCAGCAGTTGAACTTTCAGTTCCCGTCTGCATGGGTGTCATGAAGTTTGTCACTTCTGACTTGAGTAGCATGAAGTTGGCTTTGGAGAAGTTTTTTATGGTGGTTTCTTTACTGGGGGGTGGGAGTGGGATGGTGATGTTAAGGGTGATTAGCTTATGGTCAGACCTGACTAACGAGGGGGTGACCATAGGTATGGAGCATTGATTTCCCATGTTGGTAATGGCCAGGTCTAGGATATTGGAGCCCCTTGTGGGACTATGGATTAGTTGATCCAGGGCGTTGGAATTTATGAATTCCAAGAACCGTTGCGCAAAGGTGTTGGGACATGAGTAGTTTTCCCAGTTAATGGCAGGGTAGTTAAAATCACCCAGTATTAGGGTGTTTGGTTCTATCTTAATATTTTCCAGTATGTTTAGAAAGGTGTAGTGAGAATCTTGGGGTATGGTGGGGGATCTGCAGCAAGCTACAATTTGGATTGCAGTCTTACCTAGTGTTAGTTGCAGTTGGAGAATTTCAGACACATTGTGTTGGCCAACTAGCCTGGTGGTGTGAATATCCTTGGTGAATATTGACACTCCTCCACCTTTAGTGTTTCGGTCCTGGTTTGGTGGCCGAAAAGTGTGGTAAGAATTGTAGCCTGGTATTGCAGGGGTGCTCTCTGGAGCCTTGAACCAGATCTCAGTTACTGCACAGATATCGATGTTCTCCATTTTTAGGAGTGCCTCGAGAGAGTGCATTTTGAGGTTTAGACTTCTAGCATTGAGTAGCATTACCTTCAGATTTTGCATGCTTGTACCTGTTACGGTGGTGGTTTTGTCCTTTGAAGTTTGCCTAAAAAAGGCACTATAGGGGTGGCAAGAGCATTAGCCAGTAACCTGAATCCCAGGGGCGACAGATGCAGACCATCTCTGGCAAAGCATCATGGTCTGTCAATCATGTCATCCCAGGCAGACAGATACTGGATCCCCTTTGAATGACACCATAAGCTTAGCCAATTGTTGAAGTCAATCATTTTATCCTTATATTGTGGTATCATTCTGGGCGAAGGCAGGATGCTACTCGGGGCTAGGGTCATACCTGCCTGGGCCACATGATCCGAGAGCTCTTCCATGTCTCTTTTCATGTAGTCCAGGGAGGTACGTCTCAAGTCATTCACTCCAACATGGACAATGACAGAGTCATATTTGTACTTGTTGTGGAGTGACTTGAGTGCATGTGTTATGTGGCAGATCCTGGCACCCGACAGGCAGCTGACTGTAATTTTCTCCTTATTCAACCTGGTGAGAGGGACATCAGTGTGCCGGACTATAGAGTCACCTATGACTAAAGTGTTAGGTACATTGTCTTGCCTTAGGGGCTGTTGCTGGGTGGCACACTGGTGTTGTGAACTATGTGACACATTGGTTGTGATTGGTGTTTGTTTGCGTTTCAGCTTCAGAGGTCTTTGTTGCTTGGGCAAGTTACAGTTAAGGGCCTCTGCATATGTGGATTTAGTGTTGCTATATGTGGGTGTTGGTGGTGCGGGTTTAGAAGGGCTGTGTGTTGCTTGAGGTGTAGTGTGGGTGTTAACCTTCTCCTCTTGACTGTTTAGCACAATCTTGGGTGGAGAGAGCTTTGCTTCCATTTTGGCTATGTAAGTGCATCTCTCACAGGTTGTAGTGTTGGGTGGTAGGAGGAGAGGGTTGTCTGTGTACATGAGGCAATTGCTGCATTGCCCCAGTATGCCCAGATTCACCAGGTGGACAGGAGAAATCACCGGAAGCTGACCCTTGGACATGCCTGGTTTGGGGCTTTTTTTTTTTTCTTGTAAAGTATAGGAGCTGTTTCCTTAGCAAGGTACTTTGCAATTATAGGCTGTTTAGTGCCTACTATTAATTTCTCCTTGTTAACAAGGAGAGTTCAGTGTTTGTATGAGTTTAAGGCTTTCTAGTGCTTTCCAGCAGGTATTAGAGAAAGTGCTAGTCACAGGGATGCTTAAAGGTAAGATTGAAAAGAATGCACTCTGCAGTGTGCACTAGAGAAGTTAGATGTGAAAGTAGGTAACTTGAGTTTTACCTGTTTAAAAAGTTAAGGTTTAGTGGAGAGTTACTATTTTTAAAACAGCAAGATGGATTGAAAGGGGTGGTCACTTTTGTATTTTGGTACTATGAAATACTGTAGGATGGCCAATAAATTTAAATAATTGAAGGGGTGGGATTTCAAAAATGATGATTTTGTGATTACTCACATAAGCCAGTGAAAGTAGAGAGAAATGGGATATATGGTCAGATTAACATAAGAGGCGGGCAACTAGAAAGACAGTGGTATGACTCAGAACAGAGAGAGCTGTGGTCTCTTTTGAAGTTTTAATATGCTGTTAAAACAGAATGCAAGCAAAACACAAGGTAAAGAAAACAAACTACAGTATTCAAAATATAGAAAGGCAATACAGTAATACAAAAAGTAAAAGCAAACTAACCTTTCCTTCACAGCAAAGTGTAGCAGAGTCTGGGTGAGCCTTTCTGGTAAAAAATATTTTCTGTAGGTCTGGAATGGATTCATTCAGTTTACGTTATTCCTTATGGGAAAATTTTGTTTGGTACTCATCGTGCTTTCTGGAATGAATTAATGATGAGTACCAAGGTACCACTGTATTAACAAATGGAAGAGATTTTCTAGTTGGTGCCAGCAACATAACCAGCACCCATTCAGGGCTCATTGTCTGGTTTTATAATATTTCTGTGAGTTACTGTGTTATGGCCTTTCTCACTTCTCTATCAAGATTTATTTATTGGCCGTTTCAGCAAGTTTGCCCATGGATCTTTTTTTGTCAATGCATTCTAATGTCAAAATATTTTTGAAAAGGGTTTTGCATAAGAAGCCTCTAAGAAAACTGGTGGCCCCTCCTTAGGATCTTAATTTTGTGTTATAGAAGCTAACACTTGCTCCATTTGAACTAGCTGATGTGGCTCATTGAGATTTTAACATGGAAAAAACTTTACAGATTGGTCTGAATTCTGCAAGAAGTGTATCTGAGTTGCTAGTTCGTATTGTGAGTAAATCCTGTCTCATTTTCCACAGCGACATGTTTTCTTTGAGAACTAATACTTCTTTTACACCTAAAATGGTATTTTTGTTTACTTGAAGCCAAACTGTCCATCTCCCCGTTTGTACAGTTCAGGATGAAAAACTTGGTCCTACAGGATCTTCGAATTTAAGTAATGAAGTTTTAGTTATTCGACCACATAAATCACTCACTTTTCCCTGCAACGCTGCAGCTTTTTCGGTGACAACACACGCACATGAAAATTTTGCTGGGAACTTGTTGAGCTATACGAATTGCATTTTAAACAGTACATCTGCAATATTTACAGATATACTGAGGAGTGACAATATTGTTGAAGGACCCAGACGGACTGGAATGGAGAATTTATGGACATTTAGCTTTACAATGAGATCAACCCTGGACTTGAATGTATCTTATACTTCTAGAAATGAAAACAATGGAGACACAGGTACTTCGAACAGTAATGCTTATGATACATTTTTTAGTTTTCCAGGACTGGCTGCAAAAAGGTGAACAGTTTTTTTGATATTGCTAAAAAGGTACTGAATAGTTTTATCCTGACTTTGAGGAAACTTTTGGAAAAAAAGCCATTTTCTGTATGTAACTTGCAAGTAGAGATTTCCTGTTTACGTAATGTATACTTCTAGAAATTGTACTCCAGGGTTTAAGATGTGATATGTTTCCTAACGGGTTGAGTTACCATCAAGTTTTTATTATGAATGTGTTGAAATGATTGACAGACAAGGTTGCGAGCTTATAAAAGCCATTTTCAATGATTTTAGGATTGCGGAATTATTTCAGCTAGTGGAGGAGTATGTGATTTGTTATATGAAGTATATAGGGAAAATGAAGTATATAGGGAAAATGATAATAGAGTGATTTTGAGAGTAGGTAAGCATTGTGAGAGCATTAAGTGTAGGAGAAATAAGAAGATACAGAGAGATCAACATCAATATCAGAGTAAAAGGGCTCATAAGTTGTAAGGAACAACAAAGTATGGGAAATCCTTGAGTTTAAACAATGACCTTTTGGAGAGTAACGAGAAGTATAATAACCCACAGAATGAACATAGAGAAGTGATTAATTATGATCAAGTTGATTAGAATTCAGATAATTTTAGACCATTTGGATTATCTCCTGTATGCATATCGAAACCTTTAGCCGACCAGAAGCAGCAATAGAGAGGGAAGACTCTGATGTTCTTCATCTCACATTGCTGCAGTCCTTACTTATGGGGTAGTCCGCTGTCCTCGGTCGGCCCGAATACCAAAGTATTAGGCTGACGTCGGTCATGGGCGCCTAGATCTGACATCAGAGCGTCAGGGTATAAAGGCGCATGACCGACGTCATATCCTCAGTCTTTTTTGCCGCATGGTCCGATGCAGAAGCAGCGTTGCAAGTGCCGTTCGGCGTTCTGAAATTTTTCGTTTTCGGAGTTTCAGACCGATACCAAGTTGGGCTAAGTACCCCGTTGGGGAATATTTTTGTTTTACTTGCCTCAGTTACTTACCGGATGTCAGAAAAAGTGAATAATTGTATTTCTTGTGGGAAACAGATACCGCATAGGGATTACCACTCGCTTTGTATTCCTTGTTTGGGACCGGAGCAAGACGTAGTTGGGTGTCGGTTTTGTGCTAGGTTTAATAAGCGCACTATAAAACAGAGGTTAGATTGCGCTAGGTTAGTCTTTGGCAAGAGGTGTAATTATAATATGCCGTCGGATGTTCCGACGCCTGCTTCTACTAAGAAGCGCAAAGACAAATCTTTAAAGCCTAGGCAGGATGATTCGTCCGTTACGGACGCCGGATCTTTAGAAGCTACAGCTGAACAGGTGGACCCGGCTGAAGTTTCTGTTGAGTCCCAGGGGGAAACTTTGATTTTACATGATGTGGCCTCTCAGGAGGCAGGTCAGGCTGAAGGGGCCTCTCAGGTTACTATTCTCCCTTCTATGCCTAAGGTGGTTAGGCCTTCTGTTACTGTTTCTAAGGCTCCTTCTAAGGGCAGGTCTGTTTTGCCTTCCTCTGGTGTCAGTTCTGGTTCTTCAGGGTCTGTGCCTAAAAGCACATGCTTAAAATGGCAGAGGATTTGATTACTTTAATTAGAGGTTCTATGCCCCCTCCTGATAAGAGGCCCAGGATGGAGCCAGAGTTGGAAAGTTTGGAGCAGGCCTCTGATGATTCAGAGTCTTCTGCTGAGGACATTCAAGATTTCCCTCCTTATTCTGATTCTGATGCAGAGGATTCCACTCCTTCTGCTTCTCCTCCAGAGGATTTTTCATTTTCAGAAACTCTGCATTCCATGAGGGAGCATTTTAAGTGGGAAGGACAGGATTACTCTGATTCACGGAAGAGACTTAGGGAGTTCTTGTTTTTACCACAGCATAGACCCTTAGCTATACCTCCGGTTTTGGATGTTGTTTCAGATGTTTTCTCGGAAGCTTCTCTTAATCCAGATTCTGTGCCTCCTACTCCAGTTAAACCGGACAGGTATTACAGGGTGCCTGAGGCTCATAAATATCTTTATAAGAGTCCTAGGGCGGACCCAGAAACTATTAGTCAGGGGCCTAAGGGTGTTAGAGCCTCTGTTGTTAAGAATCCGGTTCCTCTGGATAAGGAAGCTAGAGCTTTGGATAGATGGGGTAAGAAGGTGTATACCTCTTCTACTTTAGCAATGAGAGCTTTGAACTGCCAGTTTCATATGTTGAAGTATCAGAATTTCCTCCTTTCTCAGCTAAGATCTAAAGTGGATGCTTTGGCAGAGGGCATAGAGTGTAAAGAATTGCAGGATTTAGTGCATGTTTCTGAACAGGTGGGAAAGCACTCTTTGCAATGTGGTTTTGATGCTTTACAGGCTTCTTCTAGGGTGGCTGCCACTGGTTCAGTTATTCGTAGGCACGCCTGGCTTAAGGATCAGAATTTGTCTGAGCATGTTAAGTCTAGAATTCTGGATGCCCTTTACAGTCTGAAGTTTTGTTTGGTCCTCCTGTGGAGTCAGTCTTAAAGAAAATGGAAGACAAGGCTAAGTCTATGCAGACTGTTAAAGATTTTTGCAGGTACAACCTCCAAAGTTTAGTAGAAATTGGCCTACTAAGGGGTGGACGTCCTTCTTCTGATTCTCAGTCTAGGGGTAGATCTAGGCGTGGTAGGGGCAGAGCTCAGAGTACCTTCAGGCCGAGACAATGGAGTTCGCCTGCTCAGTCTGCTGGTGAGGGCAGGGGCCAGTCCTTTCGTAAACAGGCCCAATGACCTGCATTTTCAGCTGCCAGATTCTTCTTGCCTGGCAGCTCCTTTGGGAGGAAAGTTGGCTCTTTTCAAGCAAAATTGGCATTTAGTCACCCAGGACAAATGGGTATTGGACATTATAAACCGAGGTTACAAGTTCTATTTCCATACCATGCCTCCTTTCAAGGGCATCCCAGACGTCCCTCCTCAGCAAAGGATAGAGGCTCACAAACAAATTTCTTTACTTCTTCAAATAGGAGCTATACAGCCAGTTCCTCGGTCAGAAGTGGGCCTAGGATTTTATTCTCGCCTGTTTCTAGTTCCAAAGAAAGGGAACACGTGGAGACCGATTTTGGATTTATCTATCCTCAACACTTACCTGGACATTCCAAAGTTCAAGATGCTGACTTTTACCTCTGTTGGGAAAAGATCACTGGATGGTTACTCTGGATCTCAAAGAGGCTTACCTTCATGTTCCTATCAGGCCCAGTTGCAGGAGGTACCTGCGTTTTCGGGCTGGAAATTTACATTATCAGTTCTCTGCATTGCCCTTTGGCTTATCTACTGCGCCCAGAGTGTTCACAAAGGTTCTGGCTCCAGTGATAGCTTTTTTCAGACTAAGAGGAATACAGGTTTATCCTTATTTGGACGATTGCCTGATTATTGCACAAGAAAAGGACGAACTTCTTCATCATCTACAGTATGTGATGGCAGTGTTAAGATGCCTAGGGTATTCTGTGAACGAAACAAAGTCCAGTCTAGTACCCTCTCAGGACATGTGCTTTCTGGGTGTGAGACTGAATACAGCTTCCCAGATGGCTTTTTGACCCCGGACAAACAAAGAAGCCTTTCTCTTTATTTCCATCAAATGTCTCTACGGTCCAGGCTGACTGCAAGGACAGTCCTTCAAGCCTTGGGGTTCATGGCATCTTGTATTCTGGTGCTTCCCAATGCCAAATTGCATATGAGGAAGCTTCAATGGTATCTCAAAAATGTATGGACACAGCACTGCCAAGATCTAGACACTGTCATTCAGATAATACCTTGCATTCAGAAGGAGTTTTTGTGGTGGGCTCAGGAATGTCACCTAAACAAGGGACTCTCTGTGACCCGGCCAGAGGCGAGTCAGATTCTAACGACAGATGCCTCGGACAAGGCTTGGGGAGCACACCTCAATGGAAAATGGGTGCAAGACACGTGGCCTGTCAAACTCCAACATTTGCATATCAACTTGAAGGAAATGTTAGCAGTCTAGTTTGCATTGATGGCTTTCAAAGATTTACTTCACCCAGGGCAGGTGTTGATTCAAACAGACAACACTACTGTCATGTGGTACATCAACAAGCAAGGGGAACCCATTCTTACCCTCTTTGCAGGCAAGCGATGATTTTGTGGGAAACTGCTCTCAATCTACACCTCAATCTTCAGGCAAGGTTTCTACCAGGAGCACAGAACTCCTTAGCAGATGTGTTGTGCAGACAAATAGTGGATCCTCACGAGTGGAAATTGGATCCTCATGTATTTCAAAAGTTGACAGTGTTATGGGGAACTCCAGACATAGATCTGTTCGCTTCTCCACTAAATTGCCAGTTGCCAAAGTTTTGCACAAAATGTTACATCACACAGCTTGGAAGGTGGACGCTCTATCATTCAGTTGGAACAATCTGCATGTATATGCCTTTCCACCTCTGCCTCTTCTTCCCAAGGTACTTTTGAAGGCCAGACAAGACAAGCCAACCATGATTTTGATAGCACCGGATTGGCCTCGACAACACTGGTACCCACTACTGAGGAGTTTAGTACGAGAACCTCCATGGCCTCTGCCTTTGATTCCGCACCTTTTGTCACAAGAGGGCAATCACTTCCTCAATGTCAAGATTCAGTCTCTGCATCTAACAGCCTGGCATATTCTGTTTTAGACTCTGGAGGGTCTCGGCTTCCACAACAAGTTTTGAATGTTATTTTGGAGGCCAGGAGGCCTAGTACCAGGAAAGTTTACTCTGATAAATGGAGGAGATTTTTTATTTGGAGCAAAGGAAAGGACTTTGATGTCTCCAAACCTGATTTAAGTGTTGCTCTTCAATATCTTACTGAGTTATTGGACAAGGGTTTGTCTTTCTCCTCGATAAAGGTCCATGCTGCGGCCATTTCTGCTCACTATGATTGTGACCCTCCTTTATTCTCTCATCCTTTGTTTAAGCAATTTCTTAGAGGGGCAAAGAATATAAGACCCCACGTAGAGCTCCTACTCCTGCTTGGGATCTCAATTTTGTGTTGGAAAAACTTACTCTACAACCTTTTGAGCCTGCAGCTACTGCCGAGTTAAAGTATTTGTCATGGAAAACTGCTTTTTGTTGGCCATTACCTCTGCAAGAAGGGTTTCTGAATTACAGGCCCTCATGGCAGTGGAGCCTTTCCTGATTTTTCATAAGGATAGGGTATCTTTGCGTACTAATCCTTCCTTTATGCCTAAAGTGGTTTCTAGTGTGGCCTTAAACCAAACTATTCATTTGCCTACTTTTTATGCAAAACCCCAATATAAACCCGAGAAAATTTTGCATACTTTGGATATTCACAGACAGTTGCGTTATTATTTGAGCAGAACCAAGGAGTTCAGACAGTCTCAGCAGTTCTTTGTTTCTTTTGCTTTGGGTTCACAGGGTAAACCTGTTTCAAAACAAACTATTTCTAAATGGATTGGGTTTTGTATTTCTTTCTGTTATTCCCATCATGGTAAGGAGATTCCTGCTGGAATCAGGCCTCATTCCACTAGGGCTACTGCTACTTCTACGGCCTTTCTAAGGGGGGTAGCTACAAAAGACATTTTGGAGGCAGCTACTTGGAGTTCGGTGCATACTTTTTCTAAACATTACCACCTTCCTCTTTATTCTAAGTCTAGGGCTGGATTTGCCACTGCAATTTTACAGGGCATTTTAGCAGCCCCTAATGCTCTATGATTTTTACCAACCTCCCTTTCCCGTTGCTTTGGGATTCTACCCATAAGTAAGGACTGCAGCAATGTGAGATGAAGAACATAGTACAGTTTTGTACCTACCATAAATGTAGATGTTCAAGATCCACATTGCTGCAGTCCAATTTACCCTCCCTCCTTCCCCACTGTAGTTTGACATGGTGCTATGCTTTAGGTGATGGTTGTTGTTGGGCTTGTTTTTGGGAGGTATTCTGTTTTTGGCTGTGGCCTTTCTTGTTTGGCCTTCTGACATCTGGGGCAAGAAAAGACTGAGGATATGACGTCGGTCATGCGCCTTTATACCCTGACGCTCTGATGTCAGATCTAGGCGCCCATGACCGACGTCAGCCTAATACTTTGGTATTCGGGCCGACCGAGGACAGCGGACTACCCCATAAGTAAGGACTGCAGCAATGTGGATCTTCGAACATCTACATTTATGGTAGGTACAAAACTGTACTTTTTCAAGCATGATCAATTATACCACAGGGAGGGAACACAAAGGGGAGAGAGGTGTTTTTTATGAATTTTCTTCATGTAATACTGCACATGAAATGCAGATTGGTCACACTGAAAAAGAACCCAATGGGGTAGTTAATAAATTTAGAGGTTTTAAAATGTATAACTGTACTACAGTTGAAATTGGTTTGGATTATTTTTTGTTACTTGAAAAGGGATTTTCTTTTATTCCCACTCACAAATTTGATATAGTGGACACCATATTAAAATTTAAACTTTTTATTAGAAAATTAAATTTGGATTTATTTT
Source organism: Protopterus annectens (assembly GCF_019279795.1). Classification (NCBI taxonomy): domain Eukaryota; kingdom Metazoa; phylum Chordata; order Ceratodontiformes; family Protopteridae; genus Protopterus; species Protopterus annectens. The sequence continues at coordinate 184,374,280 of NC_056730.1, forward strand.
TTAAAAGAAAAAGGTAAATTGAACAGGGATGACACTTATTGTTTTTAAAAAATATTTTTACCCATCCCACTACAACTTGTAATTCATATATTTGAAAAAAAATTGTATCTCTGGATTTTATTAATTACACACAGGTGTAGTGGGTTACATGTAAGCAGCAGAATTTAACAAGGGGTGAAAGACATCTTTTGCACCAGTTAAGAGTGGTTGAAGTGATAAGGGTGATGAATCCTGATTGGGGGGGGGGCTGAAATTGTGATTATTGATACTATGGATTTAAGTATCAGTAATGTGTGAGATCTTAAAGGATTATACCAAATATATGGTGGCCTCGAGGAATGAAGTTAATATTAGTTACAAAAGGATAGCTCTAACTTTGAATGACTGGTTAATGCAAAGCCACGTTGATAAGAGTATGCATGATTAAATTCTCATGTAAGGATTCCTAGTATTTTTGGTATTCCCAAAATACACAAAAATATAGAAACCAACCTCTGGAGACATATAGTTGCAGCGTTAGACTCCAGGACACACCTCCTTTGCCTGTTATGTTGATAGGAAATTAAAAACAGTTTTGGCTGTATCGAGCACCTATTGAAAGACTGTTGGGATTTTTAGCTGGATTTAAACCTGAGTTATACAAAGAGGAATTGATTTTTTTTAACTGTTGATGCAGTCTATGCATGGAAAGTCTAGAAGTGTTTGAGGAATGTATTTTGTCATTTGATTTCCTTTCTGCTAAGCACATCGTTTTGATCAAGGAAAGCATGAAATAGTTTTATAGAGTAATTATCTGTAGTTTGAGGGTGAGATGTTTAAATACATTAAAGGAGTAGCGATGGGTGTGGTTAGCGCACCCATCTATGTTTAGTTGATTATGTTGCACTGGGAAAAAGTTTATTTTTTCCTGTGAATTTTACAGGCACTGCTGCTTATCCCTAAGGTACCTGGATGATACATTTATATTATAGTCAGGTAGTCTGGAGATAATGCATGATTTAGCCTATGATATTAATTATGTAGATGTGCTTATTTAAACGAATTCTGGTAAATTTTCATGTAGTATTTATAGGGAAAAACACATACAGTAATAGTTTTCTACATTTTAAGAGTTGTCCTCCATTAAAAATGAAAAAAAGGAATTGTGAAAAGACATTTCATCTGACGTTCTAGGATGAGACTTTTTTGATTAAATGTAAAAAAAAAAAAAAACGTATTGATATGTTTCTTGATAGAGACTGTCCGAAGGAGCTACTTTTGAACATTTATAATTGGATTTTATATAGAAGAAAAGCTGATTTTTTTTTTTAATTTTAGGTTATGGTTTATTTAATACATGTTAAAAATAATAAAATTAGTAAGCTTGTTGGGTAGTTAAAGTTCTAACTTAATATTGTGTAGGCCACTTAGTTAAGTTAGGTTGTTAGTAGGATTTAGAAGGTGTTTTTCTATGACAGGATAAGTTATGTCAGAGACCCAAGGCTTTAAAAAAAATGTTTGGACTGCAACCATAAGCTGCCTACATAAGACCCTCACCAGAAATGTGTTTACTGTCTGGAGTCAGAGAACTTAGAGACTTCTTGCCAGGCTTGCTTCTTTCAGCACTAGTGCTCTTCAAGTTCTCTTGTCGGCTGAAACATCATCTTCCACCTCCACTTCACCAGCAGCTAAGGAGAATGGTAGGGAATCGGACAAGCGTAAATCAAAAAAGAAATCCAAGGATAAAGATACGGGTACTGACAAACAAGAGAAGTCAAGAAAAAGATTGCTGGCAATGACTCCTGCCCCTGATTCGGATCTGACGATTCCTCAGTGTTCGGATCCATCTGACTCTCGGATCCATTCCCCTCATGATCAGCCCCGGTTTTCACTGGAACTGGTGAGTCCTAGGCTGCATTTGCCACCCTGTCGTACAGGAGCCCTTTGGCACAGGATGTCGATAAGGTGATGAGATTTCCGAGAGCTCATATTCAATTTTGAGTTCTCTTGATGCCATCACATTTGAACGTACTGAGTACGGTGCCAACTACTACTTCATTACAAATTCTGACACAGGTCCGACCTTTGGATCCAATTGCTTTGGTGCTGATCTGTCCCAAGGTAATTGGGTCGGCACCATTACCATTCTCTAATTCGACCCCAACGTGCTTGGAGTCGTTGGAGCCTTGAGGTTTGAGTCTTCGGTGCTGGGGACCTGGAGGAGGTGTTGACAAAGAGACTCCTTGAGCTGTCCTTACCTCTTTTGATAGCTCTGCATCAAGGTCCGCTTCGGAGTCGAGGCCTTTTGGTTCCAAGGGGTCACTTCTGAGTTTAAAGCCGAGGAATTCCTTGAAACTGATAACATCTTGGCTTTCAAGGCATTTGGGTGGGTCTTTTGACTCCAGGGGATAAGCTACCTTCACCCAGACTGGCACCACCTGAGCTTCTTGTTGAAGTTGGCTGTCTCCTTTGTCACTCTGTTAGGCAGGGACAGCTGGAATCTAGACCTCAGGATGATTATGTAGTATGGTGTCTGATTCAAAATCCCCTGATCTTTCCAAAGAGCAGGTATACCATAAACAGATGTGCAAGTGGAAATGCATAGATTTATCTCGAGAGTTCATCACTGACGACACAGATTTTGATAAAGGAGAAGGATCCCCCATGTCCCCACCTGCAGATGTCACCTTCAGTGAAAGTCTCGAATTGAGGAAGCAGAAAGGGAGGTGGTCCACCATCAATCCTTCTTCAGAACGGTCTGTGTTCCTGGAGGCCTTTGTTTCTGGCCCATCAACATCATGGGTGGAATTCCTGTTGATCCTTTAGTTGACCTGATGACACAACGGGCATGGAAGGACCTGAATGTGGTGGAATCCATTCCTAAGAAACCTCATAAAAATCTTGTCTGTACCTGCTGATAGAAAACACTGGAGCAAGGGGCCACCTGTAGATGCAGTGGTGGTAGCTGTAGCGACCAAAAAAGAACTCTGAGAAGAGAGCACTTTGGTCCATCCCTCCAACGTGGAGTCCAGAGCATTGAATTGTTTTGGGAAATGTCCCTATGCATCTGCGTCCTATACCTTGCAGGTACTGAACTCCCTAGCTCATGTTACTGAATTCCAGAGGGATTTGGCTAAGGAGTTTTCCAAATCTCTTGAAGGGGTTCTGCATGCAGTTATCCAGAAAAAGGTGGAATCTCAACTATTAGAAAATGCAGTCATCGTCTAACTTGGCTTTGTAGTTAATTTCCAGTGCAGCCGATGGTACAGTGAGAGCAGCAGGCACTGGCATTACTGGCCGCCGACATGCTTGGATGAATCTCTGTGACTTTGCAGAAAGTTTCAAGACTTCTTTCATTAACACCCCCTTTGATGGTTCTACTTTATTCAGACTCAAGTTGGAGACTTTAACCAGAAGTCAGGAAGATGGTAAGACTCTGTGTTGTCTGCGTTCGATTCTCCACTCCTCAGAGATTCTTTCTCAGGAATCAGAGCTCTGGGGAGAAGATGTGGTTTAGGAAATCACAAGGATCCTACCAAGACTCTTCTAGTGACAGGTCTCCCCATAGCAGAGGGGGGGGGGCATCAACATGAATGTCACCAAAGGGGCAGAAATGGACCACAGAATCAGGGTTTCAGAGTTTCTCCGAGAAATCGCCCTGAGAGTTTGCCCAGCTGCCACACTCTGGAGGCAGTCATGGAGGAGTGTTTGTCTTTGCACCTGTCAGCCTGGCAGTGCTGTACATTATTTCCACAGGCTACAAAATTCCATTTCCTTTATCCAAAACAAAAGAGAATAATTCTTGATGTTCCACTCAGTCAACAGGAACTGGTAGTATCAGAAATTTCAAAGCTGCTAGAAAATAGTCTCATCCAAATGGTCCCCAAAGACCAGCAATGATCCAGAGTCTACTCAAGGTTCCTTTTAGTTCCAAAGAAGACAGGGGACCTCGGACCCATTTTGGACCTGAGTTATCTAAACTAGTTTGTAAAACACAAAATTCTTTATGGTCACATTTTAGTCCATTTTGCCTCTTTTGAGGAAGGTCACTTGGATGTGTTTGATAGATCTCAAAGATGCATACTGTCACATAAAGATAGAGAGACATTGGGGGAGATTTCTACATTCTGGTCAAGAGCCAATCGTTATCAGTTCTGCCCTTTGGTCTTACCACAGCCCCCAGGGTGTTCAGCAAAACAATGTCAGTAGTAGCAGCACAACTCCATCTGCTGGGGATCCAGGTTTCCCCATGTCTAGAAGTTTGGCTGCTAACACCTACCTCAACTCTAACATTGTATCAGCACAGAGACCTCTTGATCTAATTATGTCAGAGGCTTGGTATCACCATCATTTGGGAAAAGAGTCAACTTACCCCTACTAAAAAAATAGTTTATCAGATACCACCTAGATACAGTCTCTCAAATAGTCAACCTACCCCCTCGCAGAGCGCTTTCCATCCAGATCACAGCTTCAGGTCTCCTAAAGCATTTTTCTCCTCATTAAGATTAATAGTTTGGATGCTAGGCCTAATAGCATCAACTATACTACTAGTACTCTTAACAAGATTCACATGAGTGTTCTACAGTGGACACTAGCTGTACAGTGGTCTCAGAATCATCACCCTTTCCATGCAAAGATGAGGATCACTCCAGTTTGCAGAAGTTGTGTATCATGGTAGATAACATCCCCTTCACTCACAGAAAGTCTCCCCTTTGTGAGGGATCTCCCAGTGGCAGTGGTGACTACAGCCACTTCCCTCTTGGGAAAGACTGTCCAAGTACTCCCGGTCACAAACAGAGGTGAATCTTCACAGTAACATTCTGGAGATGAGAGTGGTCCTCCTAGTGTTGCAGGCCCTTCATGATACTCACCCCAGAGATGTGGTAGTTATCCAAACAAACAATATGTCAGTAGTATGGTACCTAAAATCAAGGGGGAACACACTTCTATCTATTATGCTGGGAAGCCTTGAGGGTATGGCAGTGGGAAATTTCTTCACATTGCTTTCTAATAGCAATGCGCATTCTGGGGAATTCCACTGTTCTAGTGGACAGACTGAGTGGATCTACTTTGATGTCTAATGAGTGGTCCCTAAACTCAGTATTAGCGGTGGAGATTTTCAGTCACTGTGGGGCAAAATTGCTGCAGTCTCTTTGCATCCTGTCTCAGCTACAAATGTAGAACTTTATTTGTCCTGATCCCCTCATAGGGTCAACCACCAAGGGACGTTCCTGCCCATCATTGGCGCAGGGAATCCTGTGTGCCTTTCTTCCCCTTCCACTAATGAACAAATTCCTACTGAAAGCAAGGATGTTGAAGGCCATAGTAATCCTGATAGCCCCCTTTTGGTCTCAACAAACGTGGTTGCCCTTCCTATGGGCCTCTACTAGTTCATCCTCTCAGGGTGCTGTACATTTTTACAGATCTACTATCTCATCCTTCCAGCTTGCCTCCTCTGGATCAGAAGACCATGCAGCTAACCGCCTGGTTCCTCCAATTTTGCGAATAGCCAGAGATGCCAGGCTGCCCCTTGCGTGATTCACATTCTGACAGCTTTGCAGAAAGTTTCTTTTACTAAAGACTACCACGGTTAATAAAAAAGATTTTCCATATTGGGTAATTGTAGAGGTGTAGACGCATTCCCATCTTCGGTCTGTACCATTTTACAATTCCTTTCAGAATTATTTCACTCTGGCTCCAGCTATTCCACCATCAAAGTACAGTTAACGTCCATCTCCAATTTTCATACAGGCATCAGCAATTCATCCATATCTTCCCTTAAGATTTTGAAAGCCCTCCTAAAGGAGACCTTCCTTCTCAGACCACCTGTTAGAGATCCAGTGTCTCCTTGGCTCGTTGCTGTTATGCAACAAAAGTTGACAAAGCCACCCTTTGAACCAGCAGCAACAGCAGATGAGAAATTTCTCACTTGGAAAACTATGTTTTGGTAATAATTACGTCAGCCAAGAAAATTTCAGAATTACAAGCCCTTTCTGCTAAACCTCCCTATCTGATCTTCCACAAGGATAGGGTTACTTTGTGAACTAATCCTTCCTTAATACCTAAGGTGGCATCTGAGTCAACCTTGAATCAATCTGTTCCGCTACCATTTTTCTTCCCAAAGCTCTCCTGTATAGGGGAGTACAGCATACATAATTTAGATGTTCACCGGCAGTTACATTTTTACCCGCTCAGAACAAGACCTTTCAGGAAGTCTAAAGTTGTTTGTGTCCTCCTCAAAACAGAAATTGGGAAAATCAGTTTCCAGATTATTTTCTTTTTTTGTACACAAAGTGTTACCATTCTCATTCAAACCAAGGATGCATTCAACCAGAGCAGTAGCTACTTTGGTAGCATTTGCAAACAGTTTTCCTATTGATAACATCAGTGCGTCAGCCACTTGGTCAGCATTGCACACTTTTGTTTCATATTACATACTGGATAAATAATCATGATCTTGCCCAGCATTTGGCTTCACCATTCTGCAAAGTTTTCTTCCACGAATCCACCCAGACTTTAGTGCTTGGGGAATCTGTCCCACAGTTGAATCGGACAAAGAATAGATGACATGAATCAATCATTATGGTAAGCACTTAACTTTCGTTTCTGGAACATTTGAAAGTCCCTCATGTGGTTTACAAGACAGCAAGTATTATTAAGAACATTTTAGAGCAGGGTAGTAATGGAGTCAAAAGAAGTGCAGGTATACGTAAATGTGGATATTGCCTTCAGTGCGTTAACATACATAGATTCTCAAATTGCACTACCTTACTTTCATGGTCAGTATTAGTTATACTTCTATGATGGCAATTGTAAAATGAGGGGATTAGTCTACATAGCTATGTGTTCAGTTTGTAAGAGTTTTTATTTAGGTAAATTGTAAAGGTCACCGCCCAAAATAATTTTTATATAGGTAAATCGTAAAGGTCAGTGCCCAAAAGAATGTATGAGCCCTGGCAGGATATAAAAAAATTGCAATAATAGGAATGCTGTTTACAAACATTCCATATCCTGTGAAGGATTTGATAAGTTTGCTTTTGCTATTTTAGAAGTAGTTAGCAGAGATCTAAGTGGGGATTTTGGGAGAACAGCCTGGAGAACAAAGAACTACTAAGGCAGCTAAGATTGAATGCCATTGAGCCACTCAGGCTAAAATGAAATGATTTCTGTTTACCTATTTTTAAATATGAGGGGGGCAAAATTATGATTTTTCTGTTTACCGGTGATGTATTATTGAATGATTTTTTTTATATGTGTTTCATTTTTTTTTATACTGTTATGCACGATTAAGACAAATTTAAATGTACTCTGTCTTTACAAAGTGATTTAATTGATTAACCTGGGTCTATCTAAATGTATATGGCTGGTGGTTTATTTAGTTCAGATGAAGTCTTGAAAATCTTTCAGAACTTGTGATCAGTTGTTTATTTCCTGTGAAGATAAAAAGAGGAGACAACCTATGTCAAAGCAGACTTTTTCCAAATGGTTGTCTAAGGCTGTTACCTTTTGTTATACTCACCACAACAAAATTATTGCAGGCAGGATCAAGGCCCACAGTACTAGGGACTTGGCTTCATCTATGGCTTTTGGAAAAGGTTTGGATTCCAGAAGTATTTTAGAAGTTGCAAGTCTTTCCTTAATGCATACTTTTACAAAGCACTGTAAGTTCGATTCCTTGTCAAGGTCTAATTCAGGTTTGCAAGGACCATTGTCCTGGTGCTCCTGGACTCTTCTCCTTTCACCTGTCAGATGTAGTTAGCTAGGGTAATCTACCTGTATAGCTAAGGCTACTGCAACAGTGATCAGTATGATGAACATAGTACAGTTGTGTAAGTAAACCTACTGTAACAGTAGATGTTCAAAAGACCTTTGCTGCAATAGATGGTCCTTCCCTCTATCACCTTTGATTTTTGGTGTGTTGTTATTTATTTATTTATTTTGCTGTTGTTGCTCATAGTATTGTCCTTTCAGGGCTTGGCGTCCCTCTCTCTATTTGCAGGAATGTTCTGAAGGGTTTGGCACCCATGCTTGTCTTTTAATCAGCTTAGCTCAAGCTGCCAGACAGCTTGGGCTAGTGGAAGGTACACTGAAGCTTGGAAAGCTGTCCGGCTGTTACAGAATCTTCTCTTCTAGATACAACTAAAAACTCTTAACAAAAAGTCTTTAATTTTGTACTTCTACAAGTTTTGATAGTTTTGATATTTTGATAGGAAAGGCAGTCTATAACCTGCACTCCTCCCTTCTTCTTGGCTTCATCCCACTGTGTTACCTTTTCCTGTCTAGTTATTTGCTCCAAGTACATTGGGTTGACAGTTTTCCCCAGTAAATTCCTGACCCCCTTTGCCTGTTTATTTGTACTGTAATTTGCAGTCATCCCAACTGGCAGCATCTCCTTTCTCCATTCCTGGGCTGGCTTAGTTCTTAAAATACTTTCTGGAACTTTATGAATAGAGTATTCTGAATGGTGGTTATTATTCTCCTCTGTTCCACGCTACCCTTATAACTCCCCCTCTGTTTCATCATCATTCCTTTCCACTTTGAATTATAAGCTTCTTGTTTTGTATTGCTGATGTTTTTCGTGTTTCACTGTTGCAGTCATCACATTTGGGTTATCCCTGCCGGGTCTTGGGTGGCGTGAATACCAGAGACTTAGTATTTCTGCGTCGGTTGGTGTCACTTGAAGACTGATGTCAGGTTGTCAGGGATATAAAAGAAGGCAGCCGATGCCATTACATCAGTCTTTCTTGCTGTGGAGCCCGAAGCAGAAGCAGTTCGTATGAGTGCCGGTTGGCTGCTACTTGAGTTTCATTTTCAAATTGAAGTTGAAGTCTTCGAAAGCTAAGTACCCTGTTGGGAATCCTATTTTATTGCACTAACCGATGTCAGAAAAAGTTAATAATTGTCTCACCTGGAAAGCAAATACCACACCGGGACTTCCACTCCTACTGCCTCACTTGTCTAGGCCCAGACCACGACGTCCCTCGTTGTCGGTTCTGTGCGTTGTTTAACATCAGAACTATTCGTCGTCGGGCCCTTATTGTAGTTAGATATTCCTATTTACAGTCCTCGAATTCCAATATGGCTTCTGTAAGCCATCCGACAGCAGACCTTCTGAAAAAAACATAAAGATAAAGACAGAGACAGACAGCACAGGACTAAACCTTCCGACGACACTACCGCCAAGCTGGTCGTCAGTCCTCCAGAATTCATTGAGGCGCTTTCGCAGCCCCTGATGCTTGCTTCAGTTCATTTGCAGGCCTCTAGCGAGATCCTGTCAGAGTCCGGTATGCTGCAGAACTCTTCTTCGTCTAAGGATCCTGTGGTCGTCTCTACCTTGGATGGGTTCAGAGCCACTGTGCAGGCACTGGCTTCTGAGGAAGTCCTTCGCAACACCGAATCCAGACATAAACTGATGCCTTCTTTCATGGCTAAACCAGCCGAGTTCCTTAGGCTCAGGGGTCGAACCACCCCCAAGAAACTGACTTCCAGCCATTCTTTGGCGCCTGCTCCCTTGCCTCAGTCACAAATGCTTAGAATGGCAGAGGACCTTATCATGCTGATTAGGGGAAGCCAAGCCACTCCCTCAAAAAGAAAAAGAGATCTGTCTCCAGAAGTTTTGTCTGAACAAGAATCAGATGAATCTGATGCATCTGACTATGAAGACATGCAGCCACTCTCTACATATGAGTATTCTGATGCAGAGGAATCTATTCCTTCAGCCTCTCCCCCAGAGGATTTTTCCTTTGGGGAAACCCTGCATACTTTAAGGGAGCATTTCAAATGGGAGAGTCACGACTACCCACAGTCTAAAAAGAGGCTCGGAGAGTCCCTGGACCTTCCACAGCACAGGCCCTTAGCCATCCCCCAAGTCCTACATGTGGTAGGACTTCAATCCAGCTTGACTCCAGATGTCCTCCCTCCTGCTCCCAGAAAGCCAGACAGGTACTACAGAGTCCCTGACTCTCACAAATCTCTCTTTAAAAACCCAACAGCGGACCTCGAGTTTATTACCCAAGGCCCAAAAGAGGTTAAATCTACTTCAGCTAAGAATCCCACCCCCTCAGACAGGGATTCCAGAGCACTGGACAGATGGGGTAAAAAAGTATACACCTCAGCTACTTTTGCTATCGGGGCACTCAGTTGTCAGTTCCATATGCTTAAATATCAGCAACATACCTTGGAACTCCTTAAACAAAAAAATTTCTCCTTTCCTGCATGGGCAGAATTTAAAGATTTACAGGAATTAATGCACTCTGCCGGTCAAGTAACTAAACACACTTTGCACTTGGGTTTTGACACTCTAGAAGCTTCTTGCAGGGCAGCAGTCACTGGATCTGTCTTTAGAAGACATGCATGTCTTAAGGAACAACCCCTGCCAGACCTTGTCAAATCAAAATAGTTGGATGCACCCTTGCACAAAGATAACTTATTTGGTACTAAAGCAGAAGAGGTGTTAAAAAGATGGAAGAAAAAGCAAAATCTATGCAGACTGTTAAAGATTTCTTACAGGTACAGCCCCCCCTAGGTTCAGCAGGCATTTTCCTTCCAAGCACTGGTCCTTTCCTGCACCTAGTAAACATGGCCAGCCTAGGCCCTGTGGAAACAGACCTCCAAGACAGCATTCCCATGGATTGCAGAGATATAAGCAGTGGACTGCCTCCACTTCAAAACCAGGGAGTATTAAGTCACCCACTTTTGGTAAAAACTAACAATGACTCACCCCCTCCTTACCTCGCCTCTGCCCACCATCACATACCCCTAGGAGGAAAACTCTCCTTTCACTCAAGCACCTGGGCCACTATTACCAAGGACCAATGGGTTCTGAACATTGTGTCTCAGGGGGACAAATTATCCTTCCACACCCTTCCAACCCCAAAAGGGTTCCCAGATCTACCATCAAATCAGTAGGCAGAGACTCAAAAGCAAATCCATACCCTGCTCTTCTTGTGAGAAACACATTCCTGCAGAGCAGATAGGCCAAGGCTTCTACTCCAGACTTTTTCTGGTACCCAGAAAAGAGGGCACTTGATGCCCCATCCTCGATCTAGCCATTCTAAACAGCTTCTTGGTGATCCCAAAATTCAAAATGCTCACCCTCCAGCAGCTGCTATCCATGCCTTCGTAGGACGCCTAGCTAGTCATCCTGGACCTAAAAGAGGCCTACCTCCACATTCCCATCAGGGAGTCCTGCAGAAAATATCTTCGCTTCAGGTTAGGATCTCAACACTTTCAGTTCTCTGCACTTCCCTTTGGCTTGTGTACTGCTCCCAGAGTTTCACAAAATGCCTGGCTCTGGCCATTGCTTTTTGCAGACAAAGAAATATTCTTCTTTACCCCCCACTTAGATGACTGCCTTATTCAGGCAGACAGCCAGGAAAAGCTGCTCAAAGACCTGGCCTTTGTAAAAGACCTACTAACCTCCTTAGGGTACACAATCAACGAAAAGAAATCCAAACAGGTACCCATCAAAAGGATAATCTTCCTGGGAGCAAGTCCGGACACAGCATCCCAAATGGCATGCCTAACACTAGAGAAACAAAGTTTCTTATAAGCTTACTTCTCTCAGCTGGTCACCAGGTTCCAGCTTTCTGCAAGGGAAATTCTGCAAGACCTGGGGTTCATGGCATCTTGTATACTCCTTATTCCATATGCCAGACTGCATATGAGGAAACTTCAGTGGTACCTAAAGAGCCTTTGGTGTCAACACTGTCAAGATCTGGAAACTCTTTTGCCTATTATTCCTTGCCTGAGGGAGGAATTGCTTTGGTGGATAACAGCCTGCTCCCACAACAAGGGACTGCACTTCTCACTACACCCTGCTGCCCAGACCCTCACCACAGACGCATCAGACTATTCTTGGGGTGCACACCTGGACAGCAGGTGCATGCAGGGCCAATGGAACCCCCAGCAACTCCCCCTGCACATCAGTCTAAAAGAGATGATGGCTGTGCAGCAGGCCTTGATAACTTTCAAACCACTGCTCTCTCCAGGGGTTCTCCTGATCAAAGCAGACAACACCACAGTAGTGTGGTACATCAACAAGCAGGGAGGGACTCACTCCTACTAGCTGTGTAGGCTGGCCTTGTCCCTTTGGTTCACAGCCTCTTCCATGTATCTACACCTGTTAGCACAATACTTGCCAGGCTCTCTCAACTCCCTGGCGGACCAATTAAGCAGAAAACAGTTGGACCCCCACGAGTGGTAGCTTAACAGAAGCACCTTCTTAGTCAAAACTCAGAAATGGGGAACCCCGGAGGTTGACCTCTTTGCCTCCTACACCAACCATCAGCTCAGCAAATTTTGCACCAGGGACCATCACTGCATGGCATGGAAAGTAGATGCCCTGTCCATCCCCTGGGTAAACCTCTCGGTCTATGCCTTTCCTCACCTACCTCTCATTCCCAAGGTACTGATCAAAATAAGGGAGGAAAAAACAAGGACCATTCTCATAGCTCCAGACTGTCCCTGACAGCACTGGTACCCCTTTCTGCGCAGTCTGTCCTCACTGCCCCCATGGAATCTTCCACAGATTCTCAACCTCCTAACCCAGAGGGAAGGGAAATTCATGCACCCTCAATTGCAGACACTCAGTTTGGCAGCTTGGCTTATAACCTGACCCCTGACCAATGTGTCCTCCTCAGTAAACAGGTTCTAGATGTTATCTGAGAAGCCAGATGCCCTAGCACCTGAAAGCCTTATGCAGATAAATGGAAAAAGGTTCTGCTCCTGGATCCAGGCTAAGGGAGCCATATGGCACAGCCCTCCATCCCTCTCATCCTGGATTACTTAGCTGACCTACTACACAGTGGTTTCTCTTTCTCCTCTATAGAAATTCACGCCTCTGCTATTTCTGCTCATTTTCCCACTGAGCAGCCTCTTTTTTCACACCCTCTGATCATGCAGTTCCTCAGAGGGGCTAACAACTTGAGGCCCCCAGAAGGGCACCAGCACCAGCTTGGGACCTAAACTTTGTCTTGGAAAAGCTCACCCTGCCTCCATTTGAACCAGCCTCTTCTGCAGAGCTAAAAGTTCTCTCCTGCAAGACAGCCTTCCTCCTGGCCATCACTTTCAGCCAGAAGAGTCTCTAAGCTGCAAGCACTCATGGCAGTAGGAACCCTTAATTATCTTCCATGCAGACAGGGTATCCCTCAGAACTAATTCATCCATCATGCTCAAGGTGTGGTATCCAGTGTGGCTCTCGACCAATCCATCCATTTGCCCACCTTCTTTCCTAACCCTTAAAACAAGGGGGAAAGGATTCTGCCCTCTCTAGATGTGCACAGACAGCTCAGATACTATCTGGACAGGACTGAACCCTTCAGAAAATCTGATCAACTACTGGTTAACTTTGCTTCAGGGGCAGAGGGAAAAGCCATCTCCAAACAAACCATTTCCAAATGGATAGGACACTGCATTCAGTTCTGCTTCCAACAGCATGGCAAGCCTCCCCCCAAGGGGGGTCAGGACCCACTCCACCAGAGCAGCCGCCACCTGTGCAGCATTCCTCAGAGGAGTCCTCACCAGGCACATCCTGGAGGCTACCACCTGGACATCTGTTCACATCTTTACCAAACATTACCACCTGCCGCTCTTTTCTAAATCCAGGGCAGGTTTTGCCTCTGCAGTCTTGCAGGGCATGCTAGCCTCCCTCTAGCTTCCTTGACTGCCTCCACTCATTTCCTCAGCTTTGGGAATCTATCCAAATGTGATGACTACAACAGTGAAACACGAGGAACATAGTACAGTTGTGTACACTTACCATAAATGTAGATGTTTGAGTGTCTTCACTGTTACAGTCCTGGTTTCCCTCCCTACTTCCCACACATCTTGTTACCTTTCTTCCTTGTTGTTCTTTCCTTAGAAGGGATATATTGGTATTTTAGTTCAGTATTCTTTGTTTTTATATTTATCTTTGAGACCATTGACATTTTAAAGACATTACAGAAAGCATCATTGTATTAAAAATGTATTATTCCAACCTGTTATGTATAACAGTTTTTTGTTAAATGTTTAGTTCCAGCTTTTGTGTTACATGCATATGCTGTTTGGCAGGCTGACCTTCTATATAGTTGTTTCTTGTCATATCCATTTGAGCCTATTTTACATCTTACAGAACTTTTTGTTTTATTGAAAGCCCTCAAACAACAAAACAAACTCCCAATACCTCCATAAAACTTAATTTAATACTAACACACAAATTATGTAGATATTCAAAAATTGAAGTTTTACCATCCTAATAGGAACAAATGTCCCAAATTGACGGTCACACTTTGACTTGAGTTAATCTAAAAGAAAGGTTATTCATAGTGCTAACTTTTTTTGTCTTATCTTTAGAGCTCTCCCAGCTGGGAAAACCCCTGAATGCTTTCACAGAACATCATCTCCTAGCCATTTTCTCTTTTCTTTTTTTCCTCCAGCCAATCAGTCTCTACAAGGCTGTAGCCAGTTTCTCTTTATCACTTTTCTCCATGAAGACATGAGAACCAGACAGTCAACTTCTGTTTATCAGACTGTTTCAGTTGAGACGTGTGGGTCAGATGCAGAATTGCTGCTAAGCATATTTTCGTTTGCTAGAAAAACTCCTGATAATATTCAGTGTTCTTTTTCATTTACTTGGCTTTCTCTTAAAATTTGTTACTAAGTCAGTCTTAAGGTCCTTAATCCAGTCGTTCCCCCATGGAAGAAAGGGAAAAAACACATTCATTTTTCTTTTGTCATGTTCTTTTAATCAGGCTTTTTTTACATTGCAGTACCCACATTTCGTAAAACCAAGCAAGAAGAAAGAGGGAGAAGGAAGAAAGGAAAAAAAGAACAGCAGCACATGTTTACAATCCTCATTACACTTAAAAGTGACTGAGAAAACTTAACTTTATAGCATGCAAAGAAAACCATACAGCACAAAAATAGTACTATTAAAAAAAAATGTTTTCTTTACTTAGTTAACTTTCTCTCATCTTTTCCCCTCCCCAGAGCATTTTTCAGAACATTAATAGATGAAGTACAGCATAAACATTAGAGTCCCCCACAAGTCTCAACAAATTCTGAAAAAAGTCCAATATTTCCAGATTTTCTTGTTGTGTCTTATTTCACAAATATAATTACTGCATTGTTTTCCCACATTGTTAATGGTTTTATTACTGTTTTTCTCCATGTGCCATATCCTGTCAATGTTTAATTTCCAACATACTCTCATTTCTTCTAGTCAGTTCTCGTGCTCCCTGCCTTCTCGACAACACTTTCCATTGAAACAGTGAACAAGTTTTAACAGATACAGTCTGTGTTCCTTATTACCAGAAGAAACAAGAAGCAGAATATCCTTCTGTTTCACAGCTTACCTTTTGTTGGACAAACTTTTGTATTTCCTCCTTAGCATATACTTCATCAGAAAATGATTCTGTCCCTCCAGGGAAGAATACCTTGAAGATAGTCGAGTACAGCAGTTTGAATCTCACACCTGTGTCTTGATATTTCCTGAATAGCGGATATGAATTAGCTCCTCTTTTGCCTGGTGTACAGTGAATAATTGTTCTCCACAAACACTCTGCTGTCTCCTACTTTTAGTATTTTGTCTTTCTGCCACAGTTTTGTCAGAATCAACTTCTGCTAGCAGGATTCTGTCTTCACTATTAAAAGTCTTGGTTGCTTTCTCTTGGCCAGGTTTGGCATATACACACAATGTGCCCTTTCAACTAACAACTCCTTCTGTGGAATACCAGTCCAGTTGCATATTTGTGCTTTCATAAAATTAATGCAGTCTGTTCCTTCTAGCTTCTCTGCTATAGCTGAAAATCTCAGTATTTCCCTATGTGCTCTGTTCTCTAATTGTACTTTTGAGAAACATCTCTTCCTGAGCAGTCTCATATTCAGCCAGCCTTTTCTTCATTTTACCCTCTGATTTTTGCATCTTTATCTCCTCATCTGAATATCAGTTTAAAGCGTCTTCCACTTTTTTCAGCCTTTTGTTGTTGGTGTTAATGTACTCAGTTGTCTTATGGAAATCATGCCTGGAGGTTGCACTGCCTTTTGCTGAACAGCAGCAGAACTGTCCCCAGTCAGTGTTTCTTCCTCACTTTTTGTACTTGTTTTTTCCAGGTGCTCTGTATTTCTTTTTTCCTAGCATCCAGGCAGTGTACTTACTAGGCAGTTAGTAAATTTTACCCATAAACACAAAAGTCTACTGGCCTTTTCTGCTGAGTTTCTGTTTCCATACTGAGAGAGCTAGGGTCAAGCTGTTACTCACTGTGCAGCTGTCTTGGAAGTTTGGAAGCCATCTTCTTGAATCTTTATATAATATGATCAGTACACCTCAGCACCCCCACCCCCACCCCACCACAGTAGCGTAATATAACATCATTATATTAACATAAACTTGCTTATGTCCACTCTTTTTTTCTTGTTAAACTGTATAGTCTAATTTTCTTACAACTCAGCACTTGTTTACTTTACTATCTTTAACAGTCACTGAAAAGATCCCCATTTAAACACACTGTGCAAAACAACTTGTAGTTTATATCATGAAATGTTTTATACAAATACTACTAAGAACAAATAATTTTCCTTTCAGTCACTTCTTTATCTTTAGTGTACTTTTAAACATTAGTGACAAAAGTGGGGTATATGCTCAATAGTCCACCCTCTGTTTTAACAAAGTCAAGAAAAGTTCAGTCTTTTCTCGACCATTTTTTTTTTTTTTGCAAAGCCATATTTCACGAATATAGGTGATGTGTTATAGTTTCTCCAAACATCAGATTCTTGTTTAAGTCCAAGGTAATCCTGATTTTTTGTAGTCAACTCCTGTTCTTGTTCTCTCTCTCTCTCAAGCATTTTCCTTTGGAACATTGGAAAATGTTTCGTTGACAGTTTCTCTATGAGCTTTATTGTCAGAAGAATGAGAAGCAGAGTCCTTGTCTGCTTGCTGGCTAACTTTTTATTGGGTAAACTTGTTATAGTTTTCCTTAGTCTGCTTTGCATCAAAATGTCTTTGACCCTCCAGAAAAAATACTCTGAAGACAGATAGATACCACAGCTTGAAACTCACACCCTCCTGTTGATATTCTCTGATAGCTGGGATGAATTTGCTTTTGTTCTGCTTGGTGTACAGTGAATGATAAATTTCCACAGACACTCTTATCTCCAATTTTTAATACTTTTTCTCTTCTGCCACAGTTTTGTGAGTCATGTCATGATGTGGAACACCAGCCTAGTTGCTTATTTGTGCTTTAATAAAATTAATTCAGTCTGGATGAGGCTGTCTAATTTGACAGAACATTTTAAGATGTCCTTTGTGAACACCTCTTAAGACAGATCAATGCTCTTTGGTCCTAAAGTGAAAGACACAGTTTCTAGAAATGAAAAGGTAAAACACATTCTGCTGAAGGGATTACATTTTCCACTCCTCAAAGGACCTTTTCTAGGAGCCAAAAAGGAGGAAAGAAAAATTGGTTCTGCAAATCTCAGGGGTTTTTGCCTGACACTTCTGAAGACCGAGCCCCTCTATGCGTCATAGGGGTGATGTTATAATGGATGTTGCCCTAGGGGCAGAGGTGGTCAGCAGAGTCAAGGCTTCAGAAGTCCTTTCTCTGAGCAGCCTTTTCAGTGCTCCTGAACAGTTACCCAACTGCTGTGCTCTGGAGACAGTTGGGGGGGGGGCACCTATCTCTGCATCAAACAACCTTGACAGCCATCACTCAAGACAAATGGGTGCAGAGGATCATAACCAGAGGCTCCTTCATTCTCTTCCACTCTCTCCCTTTAATCCAACAAGACTTCCCAGTATACCACCCTCTCAAAGGGAAGTGGCTGCTTCAGAAATAAAGAAGCATCTAAACAACTGGGTCATCCAAGATGTCTAACTAGACCAAAGAGGATCTGGAATTTACTCAAGTTTCTTTTTAGTGCCATAGAAAAACTGAAACCTAAGGCCAATTCTGGCCCTAAGTTACAGGAACAAAAACAAAATTCCGAATGGTCATAGAGAATGACTGGATGTGCTCCATAGATCTTCAGATGCGTACTACCACGTAAAGATGGACAGATGCTCCAGGAAGTGTGTTCGCTTCCAGCTAGGAGCCAGTCATTTTCATTTCAGAGTTCTGCTCTTTGGTCTCACCGCAATCCCCCAGGTGTTCACCAAATGTATGGCAAGTAATAGCAGCTCGTCTTCAAATGCAGCGGTTCTGGGTGTTCCCTTATTTGGATGACTGGTTCATCATCTCCCCTACCAGAGGTCTACTGATCCAAGCCAGGGACTCTTTGCTCCATCTTTGTTCAAACCTAGGCATTACGGTGAATTTAACAAAGTCTAAACTTTGCCCATTTCACTCTTTAGAGTTCATAAGAGCTCAGTTGGACATACACCTCCAATTTGCAGAACTTTTCCAAACAAGAATTATATCCATTCATCAACAAGCTTTGACTGTCTTGTCCAGTCAAAAGCCACTAGCAAAAACAATTCTCTGTCTTCTATGCTCCACGCTAGCTTTGATCACCTTGGTTCCCCTGGCTAGGTACTACATAAGAGTTCTACAGTGGATTATTGTAGTCCAGTGGTCGATAAGACAGTAACTTATGTCTTTCCCAGTATCTTTAACAAGAATTTGCAAAACACATATACAGTGGTGACTGGAGTTTCGACATATTTCAGAAGGATGTCCCTTCAATCTTCCCTCCCCCCCAACCCACAGTGACCACAGACGCTTCCCACTTGGGGAGGAGGGGGTTATTAAATAGGAATGCCAGTCCAAGGTACCAGAGGCCAGTCTGCACATCACTGTCTTGGAGATGAGAACAGTTCTCTTAGTGTTCCTTGTCTTTCAGGATTCCCTCCCATCAGATGTGATATCTATCCGGACAGACAAGAGCACTCATCAACAAACAGGCAGGAGCTTCGCAGGTAGCTCATCATACTGTCAACTGTAGTTATGATACAGCTGATGCATCTGTATATTTGCTGATTCCAGTTCAGTTATGAAGGGGTACTCTTGGCTTTGCCTATAAACTTTACCTGATGACACTAAAGCCAAGCTCCTAGATGCTCCTTTGCACAACCAAAATCATTTTGGCACTACTGCTGCTGCTGCTGACCTGTTGATAAGACTGTAAAACAAAAGTAAACTTATGCAGGACCATAAAAACAAATTACAATAGTAAAACACATAAAAGCAAATAATCCAACAAAAATGTCACAGGATACCTTCTCCTTGAAAAGAACCAGACACCAGGCAGGGTAAGGTTATAAGCGCTTTCGTTCCCTTTAATTAACAATCAATACAAATGGAACTTCATCAGATCCAAAACCTTACACACCCCTTTTTTATATACAATTCAGTTGATTAATCACAATCAGTTAACTTAAATGAATTAATTAGTCAAGTGTGCTCTCAAGTTAAAAACACATTAATATGTTCTTTCTTTAAAAAATATATAGCTGTGTATAATGCATGAATAATTCTCCTATAAAAACACATATATAATAAACCATTTCATCTGTTAAGAAAATATATTTATAAATAATACATATATTAGATACTAACTTAATTGCTTCTATGTTCAACCACTTAAACCATTTTTATCTAATCTCATCTGCCTTTAAATGAAGCAAGCTCCTTAGAGAAATACTGTCATTGATACCAGGAAAAACTGTGGCATTCAACAAAACCTGCCAGTGTGTTTCCGTGTATTCTAAAAAACAGGGCCAATTACCCCCCCCCCCCTCCTGTCTACCTACCTTTTCCAATACACAGGAGAGGATTTTTTTAAATCCTTACAGTTTATGCTGTGTCTGAATAAAGGCATTTGTTTTGTCTTGTCTCTTAATTGTATAAATGTGCTGTAAAATTCATTTTTTTAACTTATATTCCTATATAATATGCACAGCATGACTGGCACAAGGCCACATAGACAACTCCTTTTGAATTACAGTTATAATCCCCCGTCACTGGAATTATTCTATTGTGACCCTCTGTCACTATATTCCTACATTCATAGATGTACCTACATTCCTACAGCCATTACATTTCCTCATATTACCTAATGGAATCCTGTAGGTTTATAGGTAGGTACTAGGCTATCGGCCCAAGGGCCTACGTTTGCCTAGCCAGCAAGGTTCCATAGCTTACGCCACCCAAGAAAGTTATTTTCCTGTGCCACTGTCCAGCAGAGATACAGAAGTGATCCCTGGTGTGTATTTCCTATTTCCCATCCACTCATCAAGATTTTTCTTGAAGAGTGCTAATGAAGAACTTTGCTTGACATAGATGGGTAGCTTGTTCTAGAGTACAGGAAGTCCCTGGGACAGGAATGTGTCCCTTCAGCATGTCCTGTTTATTGTGGTGACAAGGTTAAGGTCCCTAGAGCATGTAGCTCGGAGGGATTGGGATTTCTTTAGGTGTAGCATGTCCAACAGCTCTGGGTTTGAGATAGCTTTATATGTTAGTCTTTCTTCCTTTTATATAAGTTCTTAATGTTGGGTCCTCTTCTGAAAACTATTTTTGGCTTATTACCCAGTTTTTCAGTTAATCCATATGCCCCAAAAACACAATTCCAGTTATTTTCCACCATTTTACTGACCTCTACACTATCCTCATTATATGTTAGCACACAGCAAGTATATGTTCATCGTGTTTCACTGTTGCAGTCATGACTGTAGGGATGTTCATCGTGCATACAGCTGCAGTAATCACAGATGGGTTTTCAGCCGTCAGGCGGTCCCTCGGTCGGCCTTATTCCAAAGTCTTGGTCCGGCGTCGGTTGTCGTCGCATACTCTTCTGACGTCAGGAAGGCCAGAGTATATAAGACACAGCCGACGCCATGTTCTTCAGTCTGTTTTGCCACGCGGTGCCCGAAGCAGTTCGCAAGTGCCGGTCGGCCAGCTCCTGAATTACGAAAATATTTGGAACCGAAGTCTTCATTAAAGCTAAGTACCCCGTTGGGGAATCTTTTCTTGCCTCAGTCCGATGTCAGAAAAAGTTAATAATTGTATTTCTTGTGGGAAGCAAATACCGCATAAGGATTTCCATTCCCTTTGCATACCTTGTTTGGGCCCAGACCACGACGTCTCGGGCTGTCGCTTTTGCGCTACCTTCAATAAACGCACTATCAAGCGTCGGGCGGAGTTCGCCCAACACTTTTTTGGTAAAGCTTTTGACTATAAAATGTCGTCGGACACTCCGACTACTGTTTTATCCAAAAAATGCAAGGAAAAGGACCGACATGCAAGGCCCGCGGTCTCCACCGACACCACGCCGAAACAGGCTCCACGTGGTCCGGTTCTCAGTGAGACGCCTTTGCAGTCCCTGACTACCGACGACACTCCTTCGGCAGTGCCTTTCGTTGTACCCGAGACCGCTGGGTCATCGGCCCTTTCCCAGACTACAACCGAAGCCCCAGCTTATGTCGAGCCTACTAATGTGGACAGATCTACATCCACCCATGGTGTATTTAGGCCTTCATCCTCTTTTTCTATTAAGGCCTTTACTAAATCCAAAGCAGCCAGGCATCACACTAGGCCTGCTGCTCAAGGCCCATCTCCTGGACCCATGCCTAAGAAACAGATGCTTAAAATGGCTGAGGAACACTCTTACTCCCTTTTGAGGATTCGGATGCAGAGCAGTCTATTCCTTCTGTATCCCCCCCTGAGGATTTTTCTTTTGGGGAAACCTTGCACACCTTGAGGGAACACTTCCATTGGGAAGGCCAAGACTTTTCAGATTCCAAGAAAAGATTGAGGGAATTTCTTTGGTTACCTCAGCACAGACCTCTGGCTATTCCCCCTGTTTTGGAGGTTCTGGATGATGTCTATTCGGAGGCTTGTTTTAATCCTGATTCACTGCCTCCTGCACCAGTTAAGCCTGATAGATATTACAGAGTTCCCAGTTCTCACCAATTTCTCTACAAAGGCCATAATGCTGACCCTGAAACCATTTCACAAGGCCCTAAGGGAATAAAGGCCTCCACTGCCAAGAATCCAATTCCTGCAGAAAGGGAGTCTAGATCTCTAGAAAGGTGGGGTAAGAAAGTTTATACCTCGGCCACCCTAGCCATGAGGGCCTTAAACTGACAGTTTCATATGATTAAATATCAACAGTTCCTGTTATCACAATTAAAAAACAAAATGTCTGAACCTGAACAACCAGATTTAAAAGAGTTACAGGATATGATGCATAGTGCAGAACAAGTGGGTAAACACCCTTTACAATGTGGTTATGATGCCCTAGAGGCCTCCAGTAGAGCGGCTGCTACAGGATCAGTCATTCGCAGACATGCCTGGCTTAGGGAACAAAATCTGCCTGATCATGTGAAAGCAAAACTCCTTGATGCACCTTTACAAAAGGATGTTCTTTTTGGTACTAATGCTGAGGATATATTACGAAAAATGGAAGAGAAAGCCAAATCTATGCAAACTGTCAAAGCTTTCTTACAGGTCCAGCCACCACGATTTAACAGGAATTGGCCATCAAAAAACTGGTCCTTTCCAGCCACTGACAAGCCCCAAAGAGGCAGATACAGATGCGGAAGGGGCAGAGGGCAATCACAAGGGACATATAGAGGCAGACAATGGCAATCTCCAGCACCAAGAGGTGGTGAAGACAGTGCACAACAATACAGGAAGCAAACTCAATGACTCCCTCATTTCCATGCCAAGCAAGTGTCAGCTGGCAGCACCTTTGGGAGGGAAACTAGCATTATTTGCAAGCAATTGGCATATTGTCACAACAGACAAATGGATACTGGACATTATAAACAGAGGCTACAAATTTCAATTTCACACTCTTCCAAAATGAGAGGCATGCCAAACCTACCACAAAATCAAAGGGTAGAGGCACAACTGCAAATTTCAAAGCTCCTAAACATGAGGGCTATACAAAAGGTACCTACGCACTAACAAGGTCAAGGTTTTTATTCAAGACTTTTCCTGGTACCAAGAAAAGGAACCGACTGGAGACCCATTCTGGACTTATCCATCATAAACACATTTCTACTGTACCAAAATTCAAGATGCTCACATTACAGCAACTTCTTCCCATGCTGGGCAAGGAGTTTTGGCTGGTAACATTGGACCTCAAGGAGGCATACCTGCATGTCCCAATCAGACAAAGCTGCAGAAGATACCTCAGATTTCTTGCAGGTTCAATCCACTATCAATTCTCTGCATTGCCCTTTGGCTTATCTACTGCCCAGAGTATTCACCAAGTGCCTGGCATCAGTGATTGCCTATTGCAGACTTTAAGGGATACAAATTTACCCTTATCTGGACGACTGCCTGATCCAAGCGGACAGCAAACATATACTACTGGAACATCTGGCATATGTGACACGGTTACTGCTTTCTCTGGGATACACCATCAACAAGGAGAAATCAAAGCTAACACCTTCTCAGAAAATAACCTTCCTGGGTGCCAGCTTGGACACAAACACCCAGATGGCATACCTTACGCCAGAAAAACAAGGGCAATTATCTCAGTACTTCAAAATTCTAGCAAAAAGTACCAGGCTTACTGCAAGGAAAATCCTGCAGGCTCTGGGATTCATGGCATCTTGCATTCTTCTAATCCCGTGTGCAAAGCTGCATATGAGGAAACTTCAATGGTACCTAAAAAATCTATGGTCTCAACACAGTCACAGCTTGGAAGCAATTATTCCAATAATTCCATGTCTACAAAAGGAATTCCTATGGTGGGCCCAAGCATGTCAAGTAAACACAGGCCTCTCATTCTGCAAGCCTCAAGCAAAACAAGTCATAACCACAGACGCCTCAGATTACGCCTGGGGGGGCGCACATGAAGTACAGGTGCATTCAGGGCAGATGGTCCCAAAAGGAAAAGCACCTTCACATCAATCAAAAAGAAATGCTGGCAGTAATAAATGCAATTACAGCTTTCAAGGACTTCCTGCATCCAGGACAATTGCTCATAAGAACAGACAGCACCACAGTAATGTGGTACATAAACAAACAAGGAGGAACTCACTCATACCCCTTGTGCAGACTAGCCATGACTCTTTGGAACTTGGCTCTGGAAAGACAAATCGAACTTCAAGCACAGTACTTGCCAGGGATGGAAAACACACTGGCAGACACTCTGAGCAGGAATATGACAGATCCACACGAATGGAAACTACATCCACAGGTGTTTACGGAGATAGTTCAAGCGTGGGGGAGGCCAGATATAGATCTTTTTGCCTCCCACAGAAACCATCAATTGAAAAGGTTTTGTTCAAGGACCTTCCATCCAAAGGCCTGGAAAGTGGACGCCCTTTCATTCAGTTGGACAACATGGACAGTTTATGCATTCCCACCTCTGCCTCTTCTGCCCAAGGTGTTTTTGAAAGCAAGAACAGACAAACCGAGGATGATTCTGATTGCTCCAGACTGGCCAAGGCAACACTGGTATCCACTCCTGAGGAGCCTAACACATACTCCTCCCTGGTCCCTGCCTCTAATACCTCTTCTGCTGACGCAGAACAATTACAAAACCCTTCACAGCCAGCTGAAAACACTCAACCTCGCTGCATGGAAAATTCCTTAACACCACATCAAACTCTACTCTCCAAGGAGGTGCAGGATGTCATTTTGGATGCCAGAAGACCATCTACTAAAAAAGCTTACTCCGCAAAATGGAAGCGGTTTTGCTGTTGGAATGAGAAAAGAGGACAGGACCCTAGAAAATTGAACTTGCCTCAGGTTTTACAGTACCTAGCTGAACTACTGAGCAGTGGACTTTCATTTTCTTCAATCAAAATACACGCCTCAGCCATTTCTGCAGAATTCAACACGGATCCTCCTTTATTCTCACACCCACTCTTACGGCAGTTCCTCAGAGGGGCTAAAAACATAAGACCTCCAAGGAAACAACCAATACCAGCCTGGGACCTTAATTACATACTAGAAAAATTAACATTGCCTCCCTTTGAACCTGCTGCTTCAACAGATCTACAATATTTGTCATGGAAAACAGCTTTCCTTCTGGCCATCACTTCAGCTCGTAGGGTTTCTGAACTACAGGCCCTCATGGCGGTGCAGCCCTTCCTCATCTTCCATCAGGACAGGGTTTCCCTTCGTACCAACCCATCTTTTATGCCTAAAGTGGTATCTAGGGTAGCCTTAAACCAAGCCATACACCTTCCTACCTTTTATCCTAACCCTCAAAACAAAGGGGAAAGACTGCTTCACTCTTTAGACATCCATAGGCAGCTACGTTACTATTTGGACAGAACAAAGTCCTTCAGGAAATCAGACCAACTTTTTGTGTCCTATGCCGTAGGGGCTCCAGGGAAACCAGTTACCAAACAGACCATTTCCAAGTGGATTGGCCACTGCATACGATTTTGTTACTCCTTTCATGGGAAACCTGTCCCTACTGGTGTCAGATCTCACTCCACCAGGGCCACAGCCACCTCTACAGCCTTCCTCAGAGGTGTGCCTACTAAGGATATCTTGGAGGCAGCCACTTGGAGTTCTGTATATACCTTCACAAAACACTACCACCTGCCCTTATATTCCAGAACAAGAGCAGGCTTTGCCACTGCCGTTTTGCAGGGCATTCTGGCTCAACCCAGTTCCTCATAGTACCTACCACCCTATGCATAGCTTTGGGACTCTACCCATCTGTGATTACTGCAGCTGTATGCACGATGAACATAGTACCGTTTTGTACCTACCATAAATGTAGATGTTCGAGTGCTAATACAGCTGCAGTACAGGTTTCCCTCCCTCCTTCCCCACTTGGTAAAGGCATAGGGCCTAACAACCTCTTCATACCACTTGTCTGGGTTATCCTGCCATGTTTTATTTGCTTGCTTACATTGTTTTTGCTTTACATTGCATTGCTTGCATATGCAGATTAGTTTTATTTATGTATTGCCCCTTCCTTTTGGGGGCACCTGACATCTGGGGCAAGAAAGACTGAAGAACATGGCGTCGGCTGTGTCTTATGTACTCTGGCCTTCCTGACGTCAGAAGAGTATGCGACGACAACCGACGCCGGACCAAGACTTTGGAATTCGGCCGACCGAGGGACCGCCTGACGGCTGAAAACCCATCTGTGATTACTGCAGCTGTATTAGCACTCGAACATCTACATTTATGGTAGGTACAAAACTGTACTTTCTCCCCTGCCGGCAGGCAGTCCTCGGTCGGCCAGAATCCCAAAGTCTGGGTTCGGCGTCATCTGTTCAGCCATGCTCCCTGACGTCAGAGCGCCAGGAGTACAAAGCTGACAGCCGACACCATGTTCTCCAGTCTTTCTTGCCGTGTGGTGATAGCAGTTCGCAAGTGCCGGTTGGCTGACTCCTGACAATCTTTTCTGAACAAACTTCAGTCCGAAGACTTTCTTCTCCTACTCAAAGCTAAGTACCCGTTAGAAACTTTTTTCTTGCTCCAGTCCGATGTCAGAAAAAGTTAATAATTGCATTTCATGTGGGAAGCAAATACCTCATAAGGATTTTCATTCTTACTGTATTCCTTGCTTAGGCCCTGACCATGACTTAGCTAGCTGTCGGTTTTGTGCTAGATTCAATCAACGTACTATTAAACGAAGGTACAATTTTGCATTTCATTACTTCGGTAGGCGTTTTAATTACAAAATGTCGTCGGATACGGTTCCGGCTACCGGAGTTCACAAATGACGCAAGGACAAAGACAGGCCTCCGAGGTCCAAATCTGACGATATCGTACAAGCAGAGCCAGCTTCAGGTTCGGCCGTCGTCAGTGAGGTGCTTTTGCAGCCCCTGTCGTCGGCCATTTCGGAACCGATGGCCGAAACGGACTCCCACGAGGAGCCAACTAGGCCTTTGAATATTTCTGTTGCAGGACCTTCGGACAATGCTCCTTCGGATGGGTCCGGAGCCGCTGTGCAGGTACCGGCTTCCGAAGGGGTTTTCAGGCCTACTCAGCTTCTAATAAAGGCAAAGCTAAAGACAAAGGCAAAGACTCCTTCCAAATCAAAGACTGCAACACAGGCCTCTTCTGATCCGGCTCCCAAGTCACAGAAACAGTTACTTAAGATGGCGGAGGACTTACTTACTATGATTAGGGGTTCACATCCCCCTCCAGATAAAAGGCCAAGGCAGGAAGTTTATTATGACTCCTCTGATCAGGCTTCTGTTCCTTCAGTTTCTTCTTCTGACCAGGAATATTCTTTCTCTCCTTATGAGGATTCTGATACTGAGGAATCCATTCCTTCAGCTTCTCCCCCTGAGGATTTCTCTTTTGGGGAAACTTTGCATGAAATGAGGGAACATTTCCACTGGGAAGGACATGAGTATTCGGAATCTAAGAAAAGACTAAGGGATTTTCTTCTTCTTCCCCAACATAGACCCCTGGCTATTCCTCCTATTTTGGATATTGTGGATGATGCTTTTTCGGAGGCTAACTTAACCCCTGACTCTTTTCCGCCTGCTCCTGTTAAGCCTGACAGATATTACAGGGTTCCTGATTCCCACCAGTTTTTATACAAGAACCCTAATGCTGACCCTGAAACCATTTCTCAGGGTCCTAAGGGAGTTAAGGCCGCTTCTGCTAAAAACCCCATTCCCACTGAGAAGGATTCCAGATCTTTAGAAAGATGGGGCAAAAAAGTGTACACTTCTTCTACTTTATCTATTAGGGCTTTAAACTGTCAGTTTCATATGCTGAAATACCAGCAATGTCTCCTGTCTGTTTTAAAACAAAAGCTAACTTCCATTTCCGCCTGTGCAGATGATAAGGAATTACATGACTTAATGCATGCCACTGAACAAGTTGGGCAGCATGGTTTACACTGTGGATTTGATGCCTTGGAGGCTTCTTGTAGGGCTGCTGCCTCTGGCACAGTAATTAGAAGGCATGCATGGTTAAAGGAACAAAATTTGCCAGATCAAGTAAAAGCTAAATTATTAGATGCTCCTGTTCAGCATAATGTTTTGTTTGGATCTAAAGCTGAAGAGGTGATTAAAAAGATGGAGGACAAGGCAAAATCCATGCAAACAGTTAAAGATTTCTTACAAGTACAGCCACCCAGATTTAGCAGGAATTGGCCTACAAAAAATTGGTCCTTTCCCAACTCAGACAGGCCTCAGAGGGGTAGATACAGACGCTCCCGAGGAAGGCCTCAAACACAAGCCTCTTATAGACCAAGACAGTGGACTGCTTCCACCCCTAGGGGAGGAGAGGACAGGTCGCAAGCTCATAGGAAACAGACTCAATGACTCCCTCTGTTGGGCTGCAGGAACTTCTTGCCTGGAAGCCCATCTCGGAGGAAAACTTTCTCTTTTTCACCTAAATTGGACTCATATAACCCAAGACAAGTGGGTTCTGGATGTGGTTTCAAGAGGTTACAAATTCCATTTTCATACCCTACCATGGCCAAGCGGATGGCCAGATCTTCCAAAACATCGATGGACAGAGGCCTTAAACCAGGTGGAAGCTCTTTTGGCTATGAAAGCCATAGAACTAGTTCCACTTTCAGAGATGGGACAAGGTTTTTACTCAAGGCTCTTTCTAGTCCCCAGGAAGCAAAATTCATGGAGACCCATTCTGGATCTGTCAGTCTTGAACACTTTTCTAGAGATACCAAAATTCAAGATGCGTACTCTACAGCAGCTACTTCCAATGCTGACCAAAAATGCATGGATGGTAACTTTGGATTTAAAGGAGGCATATTTACACATTCCCATCAGGCAGGAATGCAGAAAGTACCTCGGGTTCAAGGCCGGATCGAGGCACTTTCAATTCTCTGCGCTACCCTTTGGATTGTCTACTGCGCCCAGGGTCTTCACCAAATGCCTGGCTGCAGTAGTAGCTTATTGCAGACTCAAGAGAATTCAAATTTACCTTTATCTGGACGACTGTCTTATTCAGGCAGACAGCAAGGAGGTCTTACTCCAGCATCTACAGTTTGTTCAGAATCTTCTCAAGTTCCTGGGATTCACTGTAAACATAAAAAAGTCAAATTTGACATCCTCACAACAGATAATTTTTTCTGGGCGCTTCTCTAAAGACAACAACTGAGATGGCATTTCTGACATACGAAGTTACAGCTGGCTTCAACTTTCAAAACCTTGGCAACTTTAACTCGGCTATCTGCAAGGAGATTCCTGCAGGCTTTGGGTTACATGGCCTCCTGCATCCTTCTCGTACCATATGCAAGACTACATATGAGGAAAATACAGTGGTACCTAAAAAGTGTATGGTCTCAGCATTGCCACAGTTTAGACATACCGATCTCCGTCCTGCCTTGTCTTCAAAAGGAATTCCTTTGGTGGTCCAAGGCTTGTACTCTAAACAAAGGAAAACCCTTCTGTCTGCCTCCTGCCACTCAGATACTAACCACGGATGCCTCAGATTATGCATGGGGAGCCCATTTTCAGGGCAACTGTCTGCAGGGCCTTTGGACAAAGGATCAGAAGCACCTGCATATCAATTTAAAGGAAATGTTAGCCGTTCAGAAAGCTCTACTGGCCTTCAGGAATCTTCTACAACCAGGACAACTACTGATACGGACAGACAACACCACAGTTATGTGGTACATAAACAAGCAAGGGGGATCTCATTCCTACCCCCTTTGCAGACTAGCCATGGATCTATAGAACACAGCACTAGCTTGCAATCTGGACCTTCAAGCTCAGTTTCTACCAGGGAAGCAAAACTTCCTGGCAGACAGTCTGAGCAGAAACCTTTTGGACCCACATGAGTGGATGCTGGACATTGAAATATTCAGGATGATAACAGCAGTCTGGGGATGTCCTCACATAGACCTCTTTGCATCCCACCTCAATCATCAACTACAGATTTTTTGCACCAGGACTTTCCACGAACAAGCTTGGAAAGTGGATGCACTATCATTCAGTTGGAGAAACCTCTCGGGATATGCCTTTCCGCCTCTTCCTCTTCTTCCACGGGTATTATTAAAGATCAAACAGGACAAGCCCAAGATGATAATCTTGCTGGCCCCAAATTGGCCTTGACAGTTTTGGTACCCAACTCTGAAAAACCTATGTCTGGAGCCCCCTTGGGTTTTACCACAGACTCCGAACCTTCTGTCCCAACACCAGGGTCAGGTTTTACACTCCCATGTCAGAACTCTCAGCCTGGCGGCCTGGTTAATCCAGGGTCTTTGATTCATTCTCTCCTACCCAAGCAGGTTATGGATGTCATTTTAGAAGCCAGACGTCCTAGCACTAGAAAATCTTATGCAGGAAAATGGAAAATATTTTGTTCCTGGATGCAGGCTCAGGATTCTGATCCTCTTCTTCCTAACATTCCTTTGATTTTACTTTACCTGACAGATCTCTTACATAAGGGTCTCTCTTTCTCTTCCATTAAGATACATGCCTCTGCTATTTCCGCTCATTACAATACAGACCCTCCAATCTTTTCCCACCAGCTCATGAGACAGTTTCTCAGAGGAGCTAAGAACTTAAGACCTCCTAGATCTCCTCCCATTCTTGCTTGGGATCTCAACTATGTTTTGGAAAAGCTCACCTTACCTCCTTTGAGCCTGCTGCCTCTTCTGACATCAAGTTTTTATCTTGGAAAACGGCCATCCTGTTAGCTCTGACCTCTGCCAGGAGAGTTTCAGAGTTGCAAGCTCTTATGGCTGTGGAACCTTATATTATTTTTCATCAAGACAGGGTGTATTTAAGGACTAATCCTACTTTCATGCCTAAGGTGGTTTCCAAAGTGGCTTTAAATCAAACTATTCACTTGCCAACTTTTTTCCCCACTCCTCAAAATAAAGGGGAAAGGATCTTACATTCCTTGGATGTACACAGGCAACTACGTTTTTACCTGGACAGAACCAAGGACATCAGAAAATCAGAGCAATTGTTTGTTTCTTGTGCTTCAAGTTCCCAAGGTAAAGCCATTTCAAAACAGACTATTTCTAAATGGATTGCTCATGGAATCAGATTTTGTTATTCACACCTTGGAAAGCAAATCCCAGGGAGTATATGGACTCATTCCACCAGAGCTGCTGCCACTTCAGCTGCCTTCCTCAGGGGAGTTCCTACCAAAGACATTTTGGAAGCTGCAACTTGGAGTTCAGTGCATACTTTTTCAAAGCACTACAATCTACCTCTCTACTCTTAAGTCTAGGGCAGGCTTTGCTTCTGCAGTCTTGCAGGGCCTTTTAGCCACCCCTTCTACTTTATGACCACCTCCCTTTCATTCTGCTTTGGGATTCTACCCTACAGTCATGACTGCAGCAGTGAAACACGATGAACATAGTACAGTTGTGTACACTTACCATAAATGTAGATGTTCGAGTGTCTTCACTGTTGTAGTCTGGGTTTCACTCCCTCCTGTCCCCTCTTATTTTTACTTTTGTGTGGTTCCTTTTTTCACCATTCTTCTGAGGTGTATTTGCAAAGGATATGGGACCTTACTCATTTTGGGACTCCTGACATCTGGGGCAAGAAAAACTGGAGAACATGGCGTCGGCTGTCAGCTTTGTACTCCTGGCGCTCTGACGTCAGGGAGCATGGCTGAACAGACGACACCGGACCCAGACTTTGGGATTCTGGCCGACCGAGGACTGCCTGCCGGCAGGGGAGAACCCTACAGTCATGACTGCAACAGTGAAGACACTCGAACATCTACATTTATGGTAAGTGTACACAACTGTACTTTACCTCTTCTGTCTTCTTAACATTCAACAAACTCTCAAGTTTTTTCAATAATGGGGGATAAAAATCTTCTCTCCTGCTTGTTACATAACTCTCCTGTCCCTCTAGGACACTAGTTGGGTAACCCCTTATTCCCAGCATAGTCTTTAACTCTACCATTTGTTCTTTAAACCTGTTGTCATCTGTTGTTAGTCTTGATATTCTAATCATTTGGCCCTTTACCAAATTTCTTTTTTGCCAAAAGGGGTGGTCACTCTCAAAGTGCAGATAACTATTCGAGTGGGTGGGCTTCCTATATATACATGATTCATAACATCCATCCCTTCTATTTTTGTGTAGGTGGATGTCCAGATAATTAACTGCTTCTTTCTCAATTTTACTGGTAAAGCTCAAAAAATCAGTAGTGGCATTGATGTAGTTCAAAAAAAACATCTGCCTCATCAAGCCCCCTTCCTATAATATTAGAATATCGTCCAAAAATCCATAATATCTAAAGATATTTTTCCTAAACATTGAATTTAACACAAATTTGGTTTCCCAATACCATAGAACGATATTAGCAAATATTGGGGCTACTGCTGGCACCCATTGCTACCCCTCGGGTTTGCTTGAAATGTTTCCCCTGAAACCACACAAAATTATTTTTCAGAACCAATTCCATAAGGGTAGGTAAGACATACACCATATCCCTTGAAAATCTAGTTCCTTCCCTTAGTGCTTCTTGGAAATATTCCATTCCTTCTGCATGTGGGATACAAAGAAAAAGGTCCTTAATATCAATAATCAAGAAAATAGCTTCTTCCTTGAACTCATTCTTTGCCATGCACTGTAATAAACGCCAAGATTCCTTCAAGACATGTTTTTTATCCTCAAAAAATCCTTTTAAATGGAAATCTAACATTTTTGCTAAAGGTTCTGTTTTACTCCCATCTCCTGCCACTATGGGTCTCATCAGTGGATCCCCTAATGATTTATGAATTTTGGGGAATCCAAATA
The DNA here is from genome assembly GCF_019279795.1 of Protopterus annectens. Lineage (NCBI taxonomy): Eukaryota > Metazoa > Chordata > Ceratodontiformes > Protopteridae > Protopterus > Protopterus annectens. Next base: position 184,406,855 of record NC_056730.1, read on the forward strand.
AGGCTAGGGTTTACAGGATTGTTCACCTTTAAGTATCTCACCTCATCTTCACTGAGGGTATATTCCTGGAAGAGTTCTTCCAAAATCATGTCTAATCTAGCATTAAAGATGTTAACCTCATTCAGTGATGCTGCACTAAAGTAGGAACTGTTATTGAAATATTTCAACATTCTGGTGGTGTAGTCATAATGTTCCATTACAACTACACCTCCTCCCTTATCAGGCTTCATGATTCTTACTTCTTGGTTCCTCATTAACTCTGTTAATGCCTGTTGTTCATCTTTTGTTAAATTTTGGTTAATCTGTCTAGTCTTATTTCCCTATTAAACTCCTGTATTCTAGTTCGTTCAATCTTTCGAAAAGGGCCACTGGTGGTAATGGGAGGGTTATAAGTACTTTTTCTTTTTAGGGTTACTCTAGTTGCATCACTCTCCTTCCCATTCTGCATTACCAACTTTAAATTTATGGCCCTTGCAAACATCTTCAAATCTAAATAATTCTGTTTCTTAGGGATAAAACTAAACCGTTTTACAAATAGTTCTGCATTGGTGTTATTTAATATTATACAACGACCCCCCCCCCATTAAATATTCAAAAACGTGCACGCTGATTGGTCAGTGTGCACGTTGTAAATCAGAGTTATAGTAATGGAAAAAGGTCTGGTCGCCCGGAGTTTTTCCATTACTATAACTCTTTTTTTTTTACAGCAACGGAGAACGCAAGATCTCAGTTGCTTCACACTGTCTCGTTATGTTAAACGAGTTTAACATAGCGAGACAGCTTTAAAAAAGTAACGGAGATCTGGCTTTCTCCGTTGCTTTTTTCAAAACTGTCTCGCTATGTTAAATGGATTTAACATAGCGAGACAGCTTTAAAAAAGCCACGGATATTCTCCGTTGCTTTTTTTTTAAAGCTGTCTCGCTAAACTCATTTAACATTGTGAAACAGTTTTTAAAAAGCAACGGAGATCTTGCTTTCTCCGTTGCTTTTGCTCACAGCTCTGATGTACTGCGTAGGCATGCGCAGTACATCAGAACTGCCGCTGAATACCAGACAGCTGCGGAAGGGCAGCAAGGAGGCATTATGCAATGCCATTATTTAAGAAAAGTAATTTTTTTTTTCCTAAATAATGTCATTGTATAATAGCAATAACCCACTTATGGGTGTGGGTAATGCTGGATTTACCCACGGTTGGCTTTGTTTGGCCACTCGGGCTTCGCCCTCGTGACCAAACCACACCACACCGACCGTGGATAAATCCAGCATTACCAACACCCAGGCGTGGGTTACTGCTATATGATTCCACTGTAGTTATAAATCTTAAGGCCCTTATATTCCAGAATACAAACATTTCCATTTTCATTATTGTCATTACTGTTCCCTGCATTATTACTATTGTCATTATACATAGCTTCAATAGGGACATTATTAAACTCATAATCATGCTGTAAAAATATGTCATTTCCTTCATTGGTTATGTTCAATACATCTAGATTTTGTTTTTCCCCAATGAGTCATCACAGTATATGTCACATGTAATTTCAACACAGTGCTTTTCCATGTTTGCATCAAAATCATTATGCATTTCCTTAAGACGTGCTTCATTAGATAAATCATTACATTCTACAGCATACTGTAACAATGAGGCATTATTACTAAAACTTTCATTTATAGTATTCAGTCCATTTCCAATGTCCCAAGTATCAGCAACAGGCTCTTGAAACACCATAGTACAAGGAAAGTCAGTATAACACTCAGTGCTGTCATTTCCACCAAACACAGGTGGCCATTCATTTGTTTTACTCTGGATTCTTGTATAGTCAGTCTTCTCCACAAATTTGTCACCAACAGTTTTATGCATCACCTCAGTACTGGAACAGTCAGAAGAATACTTCAAGTTGTCATTAACAACAAACTGAGATGGCCTTACCGTTGGTAGAATGGTTGTGGTGGTGGTGGTGGTCTCCCCTTCCTTCTGTTTTGGCCCCCTTGCTGCCCACTGTAGTCTCTCCAATACTGTTTTTTGTTGTTTTTGTTTCTGGGTGTCCAGGAAACATACTTGCTTTTCAGCCGTGCAGACCTCCTTGGCAGTGGTCGAAAATCCTGCTCTAAACCAGTCCTTTGCTCACCAAACACCTCCGGTTCGTCAACCTCATCTCCTGGCAAAATTTCCGCAACTTCTTCATCCGTTTCTACGAAAGAAACTCTTGGCCAACCACCTGCACCTGGAATCGGGTATGCCCTCTTCTGCTGGTATTCTTCCTGGTCTCTTTTCATCTTCTTCTTCTCTTTTTTCTTTTTAATGTTATTTTTGTGCTGCTCAACCTTCGGGAAGATGGTGGAATAAACCCCTTTATTTGTCTCAAAGAGGCTATCAGCAGTTATTTCTCTTTGTAATGTCACAGTTTCATCTTTCAAACTGCACATTATTCTAGCATTGTCTTTAATCAATAACCGCATAAAGTCAATGTCTGTCCGGTCAAACATTTCTAAAAGTTCCCGGTGTAAGACCAAACCACTCTGAATGTTATTAGGGAACTTACAGATTCTTAGCCTCTTCTGTACTCTTCCCAGGTGTATAGAGTCTTCGAAAAATATATTGTCAAGCTGTTGTTGTTGTTGTGTCTTTCGGCTTTTCCCGGTTAGGGGTCGCCACAGCGGAACTCCGGTCCGCTAATGATTGGCAGTTGATTTTTACGTGCTGAGTTGCCGGCCCTAATGCACAACCTTCAACGAAGGTACACCCATTCACGCATGTCTCCACAGTAGATGCTCTAGCTGAGAATCGAACGGGACAATGTCTTGCTGTGAGGCGACAACGCTACCGCAACACCACCACTGCAGACAATCCCCTGAATTGTTTCAGGGTTTTTTCCAATTTGTAGATTTTGTGCTTGCAATTGGAACCAGGATCATCACCTTCTCTTGGCTGGCCCCCGAATCTGTCCCATGGCTGTATCAGTTCTCTGTTTAGCCAGGAGAGGAATTCTCCATCACCCATTGGTTGCAAGCCTTTTCCATTCACTTCACCTACTCCAGTGGTGTTCGCATCTCTCCGTACCGCTCCCGTGTAGGATGTTCTAGCTTCCTGCAGCTCACTGGGAGACTTTTCAATGGCAATACAGTTATTAACATTCATTTCTTTAGCAGTATGAATTTCTTTTGCTGTACCGGAGCATACTAAATCAACTTTAGTATTAATTTGGGATATTAAAACCAAAAGCTGTGTAAGACTTAGACTGTCATCATTGCTAATATTGTCTACAGACTTATCCATTGCCAGGAACTTGTCAGTAAACACTGGTCTGTCTATGATTCACAAAAAATACTTGCTTATAGTTTCTCTCTTCAGAGCCAACTTCCAAAAAAGTGTCAGTGTCTTTCCTTGATCAAGTATCCTGTGTACCGCTGTACACCAGTATCACGGTAGTAAAACACACAAAAGCAAATAATCCAACAAAAATGTCACAGGATACCTTCTCCTTGAAAAGAACCAGACACCAGGCGGGGTAAGGTTATAAGCGCTTTCGTTCCCTTTATTCGCACTCAATACAAACAGGACTTCTTCAGGTACAAAACCTTACACACTTCCCCCCTTTTTTATATACAATTCAGTTGATTAATCACAATCGGTTAACTTAAATGAATTAATTAGTTAAGTGTGCTCTCAAGTTAAAAACACAATATGTTCTTGCTTTAAAAATATATAGCTGTGTATAACGTATGAATAAAAACACATATATAATAACTATTTAATCTGTTAAGAAAATATATTAATAAATACATATATTAGTTACTAACTTAATTGCTTCTTTGTTCAACCACTTAAACCATTTTTATCTAATCTCATCTGCCTTTAAATGAAGCAAGCACCTTAGAGAAATCCTGTCATTGATACCAGGAAAACTGTGGAATTCAACAAAACCTGCCAGTGTGTTTCCCTGTATTCAAAAAAAACAGGGCCAGTTACACCCCCCCCCCCCTTCCTGTCTACCTACCTTTTCCAATACACAGAAGAGGTTTCAGGGGGAACATTTCAAGCAAACCCGAGGGGTAGCAATGGGTGCAGCAGTAGCCCCAATATTTGCTATTTGAGATTAGATAAAAATGTTTTAAGTGGTTGAACATAGAAGCAATTGTTAGTATCTAATATATGTATTGTTATTTATAAATATATTTTAACAGATGAAATGTTTATTATATATGTGTTTTTATAGTAGAATTATTAATGCGTTATACATATATATTTTTAAAGAAAGAACATATTAATGTGTTTTTAACTTGAGAGCACACTTAACTAATTAATTCATTTAAGTTAATTGATTGTGATTAATCAATTGAATTGTATATAAAAAGGGGGGAAAGTGTGTAAGGTTTTGTATCTGATGAAGTTCCGTGTGTATTGAGTGTGAATAAAGGGAACAAAAGTGCTTATAACCTTACCCTGCCTGGTGTCTGGTTCTTTTCAAGGAGAAGGTATCCTGTGACATCTATATAAAAAAATTGTTTCTTCTGTCATCAAATTTCAGAAAAACACTCCTGAATCTGCCTTTGCTAATAGGCAGCTTCACCAGCCACCTAGAGGAAAAGGGGTTTCTAAGTGCATGTTTTCTGATAAACCCACTCTAACTTCTAAGGGTCAAAAGCCTCCTTTTCTGGACAAGTCTGACATATTTTCTCCCTGTCTTTCTGGCTTTCTCTGTCTCTCCCTGTTCGGCAGTAGATTACTTCAGACTGTTGGGTCCTTCCATTATCCGTCACAGTTATTTTATGGTATGGAAATCTCTTCCGGTCTTTCAGGTCTTTCCAAACCTCCTTCAGACCAACTTTCTCACTTTTATGTGGCCCTGCAAGAGCTATTAGGTCAAGGCACTCTCCAGTCCATTCCAGAATCCCAGTGAGGGACAGGATTTTATTCCAGGATGATGTTCATCGTGTTACCCTGCTGCAGTCATCACACTTGGGTTATCCTGCCGTCAGGCGGTCCCGCAGTTGGCTTGAGTTCCAAAGTCTTGGTCCGGCGTCGGTTGCTGTTGCTTCTTCCCTGACGTCAGTGCGCCAGGGGTATATAAGAGGCATCCAACGCCATTTTCTTCAGTCTTTCTTGCCGCGCGGTGCCCGAAGCAGAAGCAGTTTGCAAGTGCCGTTCGGCTGACACCTGAGATTTTCGATTCGAATTTCAGTTCGAAGTCTTCAGTAAAGCTAAGTACCCCGTTGGGGAACCTTTTCTTGCCTCAGTCCGATGTCAGAAAAAATTAACAATTGCATTTCTTGTGGGAAGCAAATACCTCATAAGGACTTCCATTCTTATTGTATTCCTTGCCTAGGCCCAGACAACGACGTCACAGGTTGTCGGTTTTGTGCTAGGTTTAATAAACGAACTATCAAATGCCGTTTTGACTTCGCACAACATTACTTTGGTAGGAAATTTAATTATTTCATGCCGTCGGATCAACCGACGACCGGCATGCATAAAAAACGCAAGGATAAGGACAGGCAGCCTAGGAACAAGCCAGACTCCGAGGCCTCTGCTGGGCCTGTCGCCGGTTCTCCGGTTTTCAGTGAGGTGCCTACGCAGCCCCTGATGATCGCAGAATTGGTACCCCTGACAGCTGCGGATTCTCAAGCGGAGTGCACTAGGCCGACCCAGCCATCTTCATTAGGCCCTTCTGACACCGGAGCAGAAGGAGACCCCGGTGCAGTGGAAACACCTTCGGTTGCAGAAGGTGTCTTCAGACCGACTACACTTACCATTAAATCTTATGCTAAGCTTAAAACTCCTTTAAAACCAAATAAGACTGTATGTCAGTCTAAAGTTCAAGGCTCCATGCCTAAGAAACAGATGCTTAAGATGGCTGAAGATTTGATTACCATAATCAGGGGTTCCCACCCCCCTCCAGATAAAAGACCAAGACAAGAGGGGGATTATGCTTCCTCTGACCAGGTTTCTATTTCCTCAGATTCTTCTGAGGAACAGGATTACACTTTTCCCCCTTATGAAGACTCTGATGCTGAAGACTCTTTTCCCTCAGCATCTCCCCCTGAAGACTACTCCTTTGGGGAAACTTTACATACCTTGAGGGAACATTTCCACTGGGAAGGCCAGGACTACTCTGATTTTAAGAAAAGGCTCCGAGAGTTCCTTTTACTACCCCAGCACAGACCACTTGCTATCCCTCCAGTTTTAGATATTGTGGATGATGTTTACTTGGAGTCTAGTCTAAATCCAGACTCTCTACCTCTTGCTCCAGCCAAACCAGACAGATACTACAGAGTACCTGACTCACACAAATTCATTTATAAAAGCCCTGTGGCTGACCCAGAAACAATTTCCCAGGGTCCCAAGGGGGCTAAAGCTTCTATGGCTAAAAATCCTGTGCCCTCTGAAAGGGATTCCAGAGCCCTAGATAGATGGGGAAAGAAAATATACACCTCAGCAACTCTGGCTATGAGAGCATTAAATTGTCAGTTTCACATGATGAAATATCAGCAATTCCTAATGTCTCAATTAAAACAAAAACTGAGCACACATACTGAACAGTCTGAATTCAAGAAAATGCAGGATCTGTTGCATGCAGCTGAACAGGTAGGCAAACATACTTTACAATGTGGATTTAATTCATTGGAAGCTTCCTGTAGAGCAGCTGTTACTGGGTCTGTCATACATAGACATGCTTGGTTAAAAGAACAAACCCTACCTGATCATGTTAAAGCAAAATTATTGGATGCACCTTTACACCAGGATGTATTATTTGGTGTCAAAGCAGAAGAGGTTTTAAAGAAAATGGAGGATAAGGCAAAGTCTATGCAGACGGTCAAGGATTTTTTACAGGTACAACCCCCTCGTTTCAGCAGAAATTGGCCAACAAAAAACTGGTCCTTTCCAGCTTCTGACAGATCACAGAGGGGCAAATACAGACGCCCAAGGTGCAGAGGTCAGTCACAAGGCCCTTACAAACCTCGCCAATGGGGTACTGATACCCAGAAAGGAGGAGAAGACAGGCCTAAGCTAGCAGAAGACAAACACAATGACTCAGTCCTCAAACTACCAAGCAAATCTCTCCTGGCAGCTCCCTTGGGAGGAAAATTGGCATTTTTTGCAGACAACTAGCACATCATCACAAAAGACAAATCTGTCCTAAACATTGTCTCACAAGGATACAGATTCCACTTTCATACCTTGCCAAGGATAAAAGGAATGCCAAACCTGCCACCAAATCAATGGGCAGAGGCACAAAAACAAATTACAGCTCTCATGGACATGAGAGCCATTCAACAGGTACATACACAGGAGCAAGGACAAGGATTTTACTCAAGAATCTTTCTAGTCCCCAGAAAAGACAAAGCATGGAGACCCATTCTGGATCTTTCAAATCTGAACGCATATCTGCAAGTACCAAAATTCAAGATGCTAACACTACAGCAGCTTCTTCCCATGCTGGGCAAGAATGCTTGGCTAGTAACGTTGGACCTCAAGGAGGCATACCTGCATGTCCCTATCAGACAAAATTGCAGAAGATACCTCCGCTTCATTGCAGGTTCAACACATTATCAATTCTCTGCACTGCCCTTTGGCTTATCTACTGCGCCCAGGGTCTTCACAAAATGCCTGGCACCAGTAATTGCATACTGCAGACAAAGAGGAATTCAAATATACCCATACCTGGACGACTGCCTTATTAAAGCAGAAAGCAAGGACATTCTTTTAAAACATCTGGCATTTGTCAAACACCTTCTAAGTTGCCTAGGGTACACAGTAAACGAAAAGAAATCAAAACTAGTGCCCTCACAAAACATAATATTCCTGGGTGCCAGCTTGAATACAACGGCCCAGATGGCTTATCTCACGCCAGACGAGCAACAACAGTTGACTCAATATTTCAAAATAATGGCAACAAAGACCCAACTCCCTGCAAGAAAAATTCTGCAGGCCTTGGGATTCATGGCATCTTGCATACTACTAATACCATTTGCAAAACTGCATATGAGGAAATTACAATGGTACCTGAAAAGCGTATGGACTCAGCACAGCCACAGCTTGGAAACAATGATACCACTCATTCCCTGCCTTCAGCAGGAGTTTCTATGGTGGGCACAGGCATGTCACCTCAACAACGGTCAGCATTTCAACTTACCCACAGCCAGGCAAACTATCACAACAGATGTCTCTGACTATGCCTGGGAAGCACACATGGCAGGACAGTGTATTCAGGTCAAATGGACTACAGATCAAAGGCATCTGCATATCAATCAGAAAGAAATGCTAGCAGTACAGAATGCCCTAATAGCTTTCAAGGACCTCTTACACCCAGGACAACTAATAATAAAGATGGACAATACCACAGTTATGTGGTACATAAACAAGCAAGGGGGCACACATTCCTACCCTCTATGCAGGCAAGCAATGACCTTGTGGAACACAGCATTGTCTTACCAGGTTCAATTACAAGCACAATACCTGCCAGGAAAGAAAAACACATTGGCAGACGACCTAAGCAGAAACATCATGGATCCACACGAGTGGAAACCAGAGCCACAAGTATTTGCAATGATAGCTCAAAAACGGGGATGCCCAGACATAGATCTGTTTGCCAGCCCCCAAAACTACCAACTTTAAAAATTTTGCACAAGGACATTCCATCCACAAGATTGGAAAGTGGACGCCCTCTCATTCAGTTGGAAAACATTAACAGTGTATGCCTTTCCTCCACTGCTTCTTCTAGCAAAGGTACTGCTGAAAGACAGATTAGAGAGGCCACTAATGATACTTATTGCACCAGACTGGCCACGCCAGCATTGGTATCCAATTCTAAGGAACATGGCCCACGGCCCACCATGGATTTTTACCACAGATTCCTCACCTGCTCACCCAGCGAGACAATCAGATTCTACACAGCCAGTTCAAGACTTTAAACCTGGTTGCATGGCAAATTACCTAAACAACCAGCCAACACCTCTATCCAAAGCTGTTATGGATGTCATTCTGGAGGCCAGGAGACCCAGCACCAGGAAAACCTATTCAGACAAATGGAAAAGATTTTGCGCCTGGAACCAGGCTAAAGGCCAAAATCCCCTTGATCCAAACATTCCTCAGATTCTACAATATTTAACTGAGATGTTGCACAAAGGACTTTCCTTTTCATCTATTAAGATCAACGCCTCAGCAATTTCAGCACATTACAACACGGATCCTCCTTTATTCTCACATCCACTCCTAAGACAGTACCTCAGAGGGGCCAAGAACATAAGACCGCCCAGGAGAGCACCAACACCTACTTGGGATCTCAACTTTGTTCTGGAAAAACTTACACTGCCGCCTTTTGAACCAGCTTTTTCAGCTGATTTAAAATTTCTTTCATGGAAAACTGCCCTGCTACTAGCAATGACCTCAGCTAGAAGAGTCTCAGAGCTACAGGCACTAATGGCAGTGGAGCCTTTCCTCATTTTTCATCAAGACAGAGTCTCTCTACGAACTAACCCTTCCTTTATGCCAAAGGTGGTATCCAGTGTGGCCCTAAACCAAACCATTCATTTGCCCACCTTTTTCTCAAATCCCCAGAACAAAGGAGAAAGACTCCTGCACTCTTTGGACATTCACAGGCAATTACGTTACTACTTGGATAAAACTAAGGCTTTCAGAAAATCTGACCAGCTCTTTGTAGCCTATGCTGCAGGATCACAAGGAAAAGCTATTTCAAAACAGACCATTTCTAAATGGATAGGGCATTGCTTACATTTCTGCTACACGCATCATGGGAAACCGGTACCTGCTAACATTAGGTCCCACTCCACCAGGGCTACAGCTGCATCAGCAGCCTTTCTCAGGGGGGTGCCAACCAAGGATATTCTGGAAGCTGCAACTTGGAGTTCAGTGCACACCTTCACCAAACACTATCACTTACCTCTATATTCTAAGACTTGAGCTGGTTTTGCCACTGCAGTTTTGCAGGGCCTACTAGCTTCTTCTAACCCTGTTTAACTCCACCACCCATCCTTAGATTTGGGATTCAACCCAAGTGTGATGACTGCAGCAGGGTAACACGATGAACATAGTACAGTTTTAGATGTTCGAGTGTTCACCGTGCTGCAGTCCAGGTTACCCTCCCTCCATCCCCTCTGAACTAGCTGAACTTATCTATACCACTCTATCCTATACAACCTCTGTGGTGTATTTGCTTGTGCCTGAAGGTATTGTTTTATTTTTATATAGCTATATATATATATATATATATATATATATATATATATATATATATATATATATATATATATATATGCCTACCTATTGGGGGCACCTGACATCTGGGGCAAGAAAAACTGAAGAAAATGGCATCGGATGCCTCTTATATACCCCTGGCGCACTGACGTCAGGGAAAAAACGACAGCAACCGACGCCGGACCAAGACTTTGGAACTCAGGCCGACTGTGGGGACCGCCTGACGGCAGGATAACCCAAGTGTGATGACTGCAGCAGGGTGAACACTCGAACATCTACATTTATGGTAGGTACAAAACTGTACTTTTCTAGTTCCTAGGAAAGAGGGGTCATGGAGACCTATCCTAGACCAATCTTTTTTCAATACTTTTCTCAAGATTCTTCCTTTCAGGATGCTTTCCCTCCAGACTGTTGTTTCCCCTCTTACTTCCCCAGGCATTTGTAGTCTCTCTAGACCTAAAGGACACCTATCTGTATGCTCCCATTTACCCTTTTTTTCAGGAAGTTTTTATGTTTCTCTGTTTCTTCCTCTCATTTTCACTTCTCTGGTTTGCCCTTTGATGTTTCTGCAGCCCCAAGAGTATTTACCAAATGTCTGCCCCCTGTGATAGCCTTTTGCAGGCTTCAGGGAATTCAGATATTCCCATATCTGGATGATCTGCTTCTTTCGGCTCCCCCAATACCGGCTATTTCAGGATCTACACTTCGTCATGCTCCTACTGCGCAGCCTGGGATTCATGATCAGTGTCAAGAAGTCAGTTCTTGCTCCTTCTCAAGGCCACATTTTGCTGGGTTGAAGGATCCAAACAATTCCAGTTGTGGCTTCTCTTCCAGCTCCTAAGTTTCTGTTTCTTAACGACCTACTTCCAGTTTCTGTTCCCCCTTTCTCTCATTCCTGCAAGGAAATTTCTCAAAGTTTTGGGTTTTATGGCATCTACCATCCCCATGATTCCTTTAGACAAATTTCATATGAGAAGCCTTCGGTGGTAAATCGAGTGGTTTGGCACCAACATTGCCACCCTCTAGAGTTTTCAGTTTTTATTGGTGGATTTGTCAGATCTCCCTCAATAAAGGTCTCTCTTTTCAGACTCTGCTCAAGAGCTTTTCACAGATTCCTCATATCGGGGTAGGGAGTTTTCTCCATCAATCTGAGGATTCAGGGTCTTTTGCCCTTTCATCAGAGGTCACATCACATCAGTATAAGAGAGATGAGGGTGCTCATTCTTACTGTACAGGCCTTCCATTCCCTTTGGGCTCCAGGCCCTCTAAGGGTCTTTATAGACAGTACCACAGTCATGTGGTGCATCAACAAACAATGGGGCGCAAAGTCTTAACTTCTTTGCCAACTAGCTCTTAAGGCCTGGACTTTGCTACACGCCTTCAGATAACCTTCAGCTGGTTTACATTCCTTTGCAACACAACCTTGTGGCAGACTGTCTGTGCAGGTCCAGGACACAACATCAAGAATTATTGATTCACAGGGAGGCATTTTTGGAAATTGTATATTGGTGGTGTAATCATCATGTGGATCTTTTTGCCTGTCCTCAGAACAGAAGACTTCCTCGATCATATTACAGAGTCTCAAGTCCTCTGACTTAAAAGGTGGATGCCATGTCTTTAATTGGAGGGGAATGTTCCTATAGGCTTATCCTCCTCTTCCTCTGCTTCCCAGGGTCCTGCAGAGGATCATGAAGGACTCCTCCAGAATCTTGCAGGTGACTCTTTTTTGGCCCAGCACTTGTTCCCCCTTCTCTTTCATGAGGCTAGTGGCACTCATCACAAGTTCCCTTAACTGACCAGGGGCATTCATCACAAGTTACCTCACTGGATGAATATTCTCACACAGGACAAAGAGGTATGTCATTCACCCTCACTTGTCCACTCTTCAGTTGACACTGTCATGGATGTTCTTCATCTCACATTGCTGCAGTCCTTACACTTGGGTAGTCCGCTGTCCTCGGTCGGCCCGAATATCAAAGTATTAGGCTGACGTCGGTCAAGGCGCTTAAGACTGACATCAGGACGTCAGGGTACAAATGCGCATGACCGACGTCATATCCTCAGTCTTTTTTGCCGCATGGTCCGATGCAGAAGCAGCGTTGCAAGTGCCGTACGGCATTCTGAAATTTTTCGAATTCGGAGTTTCAGACCGAGTCAAAGTTGGCTAAGTACCCCGTTGGGGAATATTTTAGTTTTTTCTTGCCTCAGTGGTTTACCGGATGTCAGAAAAAGTGAATAACTGTATTTCTTGTGGGAAGCAGATACCGCATGGAGATTATCATACTTTGTGTATTCCTTGTTTGGGGCCTGAGCACGACGTTGTTGGGTGTCGCTTTTGTGCTAGGTTTAATAAGCGCACTATTAAGCGAAGGTTAGATTGTGCCAGGTTGGTCTTGAGCGGTGCATTACAATATGCCGCCGGATGCTCCGGCCCGCTTCTTCGAAGCGCAAAGACAAAGCAGCTAAACCCAGGCAAGAAGAGTCGTCCGTGCGGACGCCGGTTCTTTGAGGTGTCAGTGGAACCGTGGTTCCCGGAGGCTTCTCTGGAGTCCCAGGGGGAGACTTTGATATTGCAGGATGTGGCCTCTCAGGAGGCAGGTCAGGCTGAAGGGGCTTCTCAGGTTACTGTACTCCCCTCCCTTCCTAGGGTTGTTAGGCCCTCTCCTTCTGTTTCCAAGGCTTCTCCCAGAGGCAGGCCAGGTTTAGCTTCTGTTGGTGTCACTCCTAGTTCTTCAGGATCTGTGCCCAAGAAGCACATGCTGAAAATGGCAGAAGATTTAATTACTTTGATTAGAGGTTCTTTGCCCCCTCCTGATAAGAGGCCTAGGGTGGAACCAGAGTTGGGGAGTTTTGAGCAGGTTTCTGATGTTTCAGAGTCTTCGGCTGAAGACTTGCAGGAGTATTCTCCTTATTCTGATTCTGATGTGGATGATTCTACTCCTTCTGCTTCTCCTCCAGAGGATTTTTCTTTTCAGAGACTCTTCATTCTATGAGGGAACATTTTAAGTGGGAAGGTCAGGACTTCTCTGATTCCAGGAAAAGGCTTAGGGAATTTTTGCTTTTACCCCAGCATAGGCCTTTGGCTATTCCTCCTGTTCTGGATGTTGTGGAAGATGTGTTTGCAGAGGCTTCACTTAATCCTGATTCTTTGCCTCCTGCTCCTGTTAAACCGGACAGGTATTACAGGGTGCCTGAAGCTCATAAATATCTGTATAAGAGTCCTAGGGCAGACCCAGAAACAGTTAGTCAGGGACCTAAGGGTGTCAAGGCCTCTGTGGTAAAAAATCCGGTTCCTTCAGATAAAGAGGCCAGAGCTTTAGATAGATGGGGAAAGAAAGTCTATACTTCTTCCACCTTAGCTATGAGGGCTTTGAATTGCCAGTTTCACATGTTGAAATATCAAACTATCTTCTTTCTCAATTGAAATCTAAGGTAGATGCTCTGGCGGAAGGCATTGAGTGTAAAGAATTACAAGATTTGGTACATGTTTCTGAACAGGTGGGTAAGCATTCTTTACAATGTGGATTTGATGCTGTACAGGCCTCCTCTAGGGTGGCTGCCACTGGGTCAGTTCTTCGTAGGCACGCCTGGCTGAGGGATCAGAACTTATCTGACCATGTTAAGACAAGGATTTTAGATGCTCCTTTACAGTCTGATGTATTGTTTGGTTCACCTGTGGAGGCAGTTTTAAAGAAAATGGAAGACAAGGCTAAGTCTATGCAGACTGTTAAAGATTTTTTGCAAGTTCAGCCTCCGAAGTTTAGTAGGAATTGGCCTGCTAAGGGGTGGACGTACCCTTCTTATGATTCACAGTCTAGGGAAAGATCTAGACGTGGTAGGGGTAGAGCTCAGGGCTCTTTCAGACCTAGAACAGGGAGTTCACCTGCACAGTCTTCGGTGAGGGCAGGGGCCAGTCCTTTCGTAAACAGGCCCAATGACCTACCTTTTCAGCTGCCAGAGCCTTCTTGTCTGGCAGCACCTTTGGGAGGAAGGTTGGCACTTTTCAAAGAAAATTGGAATTTAATTACCCAGGACAGATGGGTATTGGATATTATACACCAAGGTTACAGGTTTTATTTCCATACCTTGCCTCCTTTCAAAGGCATGCCAGACGTTCCTCCTCAGCAAAGAATGGAGGCTCACAAACAAATTTCTCTGCTGCTGCAAATAGGGGCCATACAGCCGGTCCCTCTGCCAGAAGTAGGCCTAGGATTTTATTCTCGCCTGTTCCTAGTACCAAAGAAGGGGAACACGTGGAGACCAATTTTGGATTTATCTATCCTCAACACTTATCTGGACATTCCCAAGTTCAAAATGTTGACGTTACAACAGCTTTTACCTCTGCTGGGCAAAGATCACTGGATGGTGACTCTGGATCTCAAGGAAGCTTACCTTCATGTTCCTATCAGGCTAAGTTGCAGGAAGTATCTGCGTTTTCGAGCTGGGACTTCTCATTATCAGTTCTCTGCATTGCCCTTTGGCTTATCTACTGCGCCCAGAGTGTTCACAAAGGTTCTGGCTCCAGTGATAGCTTTCTTCAGGCTAAAAGGAATACAGATCTATCCTTATTTGGATGATTGCCTGATTCTGGCCAAAGGAAGGGACGAGCTTCATCATTTGCAATACGTGATAGCAGTGCTAAGATGCCTGGGGTATTCTGTGAACGAAATAAAGTCCAGTCTAGTACCCTCTCAAGACAGGTGCTTTCTGGGTGTGAGACTGAATACAGCATCCCAGATGGCCTTTTTGACCCCGGACAAACAAAAGAATCTTTCCCTTTACTTCCATCAATTGTCTCATCAGTCCAGGCTGACTGCAAGGACAGTCCTTCAAGCCTTGGGGTTCATGGCATCTTGTATTCTGGTACTTCCCAATGCCAAACTGCATATGAGGAAGCTACAATGGTATCTCAAAAATGTATGGACACAGCACTGCCAAGATATGGACACTGTCATTCAGATAATACCTTGCATTCAAAAGGAATTTTTGTGGTGGGCTCAGGAATGTCACCTAAACAAGGGACTCTCTGTGACCCGGCCAGAGGCGAGTCAGATTCTAACGACAGATGCCTCAGACAAAGCTTGGGGAGCTCATCTAAATGGAAAGTGGATACAAGACACGTGGCCTGTCAGACTACAACATCTACATATCAACTTGAAGGAGATGTTAGCAGTCCAATTTGCTTTAATAGCTTTCAAGGATTTACTTCTTCCAGGGCAGGTGTTGGTTCTAACAGACAACACAACTGTCATGTGGTACATCAACAAGCAAGGGGGAACACATTCTTATCCTCTATGCAGGCAAGCAATGATTTTGTGGGAGACTGCTCTCAATTTACAGCTCAATCTTCAGGCAAGGTTTCTGCCGGGAGCACAGAGCTCCTTAGCAGATGTGTTGAGCAGACGAATTATGGATCCCCACGAGTGGAAATTGGATCCTCATGTATTTCAGAAATTGACAGTGTTATGGGGAACTCCAGACATAGATCTGTTCGCTTCTCCACTAAACTACCAGCTGCCAAAGTTTTGCACAAAAAGGTTTCATCCCACAGCTTGGAAAGTGGATGCTCTTTCTTTCAATTGGAGCAATCTTCATGTGTATGCCTTTCCACCTCTGCCTCTCCTCCCAAAGGTACTCCTAAAGGTCAGACAGGACAAGCCAAAGATGATTCTAATAGCTCCAGATTGGCCTCGACAGCACTGGTACCCATTACTGAGAAGTCTGGTTCGGGAGCCTCCATGGCCTTTGCCTTCGATTCCACACCTGCTGTCTCAAGAGAACAGTCATTTACTCAATGTCAAACTTCACTCTCTTCACCTAACAGCCTGGCATATTCTGTTTTAAACCCTGGAGGGTCTCAGCTTCCGCAGCAAGTTTTGAATGTTATTCTGGAGGCCAGAAGGCCTAGTACAAGGAAAGTCTACGCAGATAAATGGAAGAGATTTTTATTTTGGAGTGCAGCAAAGGAATTTGATGTTGCTAAGCCTAATTTAAGTGTGGCTCTTCAATATCTTGCTGAGTTACTGGACAAAGGATTGTCCTTCTCTTCTATTAAGATTCATGCTGCAGCAATTTCTGCTCACTATGACTGTGATCCACCATTGTTTTCTCATCCTTTGTTTAAGCAATTCCTTAGAGGGGCAAAGAATATAAGACCCCACGAGAGCTCCTACTCCTGCTTGGGATCTCAATTTTGTGTTGGAGAAACTCACTCTACAACCTTTTGAGCCTGCAGCTACTGCCGAGTTGAAATATTTATCATGGAAGACTGCTTTTTTGTTGGCCATTACCTCTGCGAGAAGGGTTTCTGAATTGCAGGCCCTTATGGCAGTTGAGCCTTTCTTAATTTTTCATAAGGACAGGGTATCTTTACGTACTAATCCTTCCTTTATGCCTAAGGTGGTTTCTAGTGTGGCTTTAAACCAAACTATTCATTTGCCTACTTTTTATGCAAACCCCCAAAATAAAGGGGAAAAGATTTTGCATACCTTGGATATACACAGGCAGTTACGATATTATTTGAACAGAACTAAAGGGTTCAGGCAGTCTCAGCAGTTGTTTGTTTCTTTTGCTTTGGGTTCTCAGGGCAAGCCTGTGTCAAAACCAAACTATTTCTAAGTGGATTGGGTTGTGTATTGCTTTCTGTTATTCCCATCATGGTAAGGAGGTTCCAGCTGGGATTAGGCCTCATTCCACTAGAGCTACTGCCACTTCTACAGCCTTTTTAAGGGGGGTGGCAACTAAAGATATTTTGGAGGCAGCTACTTGGAGTTCAGTGCATACTTTCTCTAAGCATTACCACCTTCCTCTTTACTCTAAATCTAGGGCTGGGTTTGCCACTGCTATTTTACAGGGCATTTTGGCAGCTCCTACTACTTTATAGTTTTGCCATCCTCCCTTACCTCTGCTTTGGGATTCTACCCAAGTGTAAGGACTGCAGCAATGTGAGATGAAGAACATAGTACAGTTTTGTACCTACCATAAATGTAGATGTTCGAAGATCCACATTGCTGCAGTCCAATTTACCCTCCCTCCTTCCCCTCTGTTGTTAGAGGCGGTTGTGTGGTTTGGGTTGTAATATTGTACATATTGTATATATTGTTTATATGATTAGTGCAAGGGTGGTTAGTTGTTTTTTGCTGTCTTTTGGTTTTGACCTTTCTGTTTAGGGTCTTCTGACATCTGGGGCAAGAAATGACTGAGGATATGACGTCGGTCATGCGCATTTGTACCCTGACGTCCTGATGTCAGTCTTAAGCGCCTTGACCGACATCAGCCTAATACTTTGATATTCGGGCCGACCGAGGACAGCGGACTACCCAAGTGTAAGGACTGCAGCAATGTGGATCTTCGAACATCTACATTTATGGTAGGTACAAAACTGTACTTTTTGATTCTCTTTAGACACCACTTTTCCAAAGATGTGCTGCTTAGGGTTCTGCAGGAGGCCAGGAAACCCACTACCAAAAAATCCTGTTAGGCTAAATGGAAGAGATTTTCTGTTTGGTGTCTCAAGCATGACAGGGTCTTTTTGGTCCTTTTTTATTTGTTTGAACTACTCAATGATGGCCTAGCATTTTCTTCAGTTAAAGCTCATCTATCAGCAGTCTCTGCTTGTTTGCCCTTGAACCCGCCATTGGACTTTCATTTTGATGTCATACAGTTTTTTAAAGGAGTCCTTTATATGGGACCCCCATGAAAACCTATTCCTAATTCTTGGGACCTTAATTTTGTCATTGAAAAACTAACTTGGGCTCCTTTCAAGACTGCTTCTTCTCCCTCTTTGCAAAATTGCACCTGGAAGACTGTTTTTTGGTGGCTGTTACTTAAACCAGGAGAGTTTCTGCACTTCAAGCTCTGATGATATTTCCTCCTTTTTTTAACTTTTCATAGAGGCACTCTCTCTCTCTGTAGTAATCCTTTTTTTATGCCCAAACTGGTTAATGATTTGTCCCTCAATCAGTCTATCCAACAGCTTTCCTTTTTTTTCCCCTTCTTATCAGTCTGGTAGTGAGAAGTTTCTTCACACCTTGGATTTACATAGACAGCTCAGATACTATTTGGATAAGACAAAGCCTATCTGAAAAAACTGAGCGGCTTTTTGTTTCTTTTAATAGCAGGACATTGGATTTGGCAGTTTGTAAGCAAACCATCTCCTCTTGGATTTCTATGGCCATTTCTTGTTGTTATTTCTTTAATGGTAAACTGGTTTCAGCTTCAGTTTGAGGTCATTCTGTGAGAGCAGTAGCATCTTCTAGAACTTTCTTCAAGGGTCTGGATAGTAGATCCATTGTAGAAACTGCTACTTGGTCCTCTGTCCACACTTTTACTAAACATTATAAGCTGTATGTCATTTCCAGAGCCAAGGAAGGATTGCCAGGCAGTCCTTCATGGGTTTTTGAAGGGTTCCTTTTTGCCTTCCTCCTTCCATCCTTTGCAGTAGCTTTGGTAATCTCTCATGTTATGAATACTGCAGAAGTGATAAGGAAGGGTTGTGTAAGATTTCGCCATAGCAGTAGATATCCTGATTTTCAGTGTTTTTCTGTTCAGTCCCTTCCTCCTGTCCCTTTTCACTAATCTTCTTGACAGATTGGATTTACTCACACAAGAACAGGGTTGTTACACCTGACAACTTCAGCTGACTGCATGGATGATATTAATTTCTTTTAGGCACGTTTACTGAGGACATGCAGCGGTGGTACAGCGGTAGCGTTGTTGCCTCACAGCAAGAGGTTCTCCCGTTCAATTCTCGGCTGGAGTGCGGGGAGTGCCTTGTGTGTGGAGTCTGCATGTCCTCCCCACGGTTGGGTGGGCGTTCGAAAGACATGAGGAAATGGGTGTGCCTTCGTTGAAGGTTGAACGTCGAGCTGGCACCTCGGCGTTCGTGAAAATCTACTGCCAATCATTAGCAGACCGGAGTTCCGCTGTGGCGATCCTAACTGGGAAAAGCCGAAAGACAACAACAACAACTGAGGACATGCAGCAGGTACTAATGGAGCCAAGAAAGCCTTGCAGTAGAGAATCATATATTATCAAATGGAAAAGGTTTTCTAGTTGGTGCCAACAACGTAAACAGCACCCATTTAGGGTTAGTTCTCTGGTTTTACAATATTTGTCTGGGTTACCATCCTATGGCCTTTCTTACTCCTTTGTCATTGTTCATTTATTGGCCATTTCAGCATGTCTTCCCATGGATCCTTCTCTTTCGAAACATTCTCATGTTAAAATGTTTTTGAAAGGGATTTTGTGTAACAGACCTTCAATAAAACTGTTGGCCTCTCTTTGGGATCTTAATTTTGTGTTAAAGAAGCTAACTTTAGCTTCATTTCAACCAGCTAACTTGGCTGACTTCAGGTTCTTAACATGGAAAACAGTTTTACTGATTGCTCTGACCTCTGCAAAAAGGGTATCTGGGTTGGAAGCTCTTACAGTTAGTCAACCTTATTTTTCACAGAGACAGGATTTCTTTGAGAACTAATCTGTCTTTTATGCCTAAAGTGGTGTCTGAGTTTCTCTTAAGCCAAACTATCCATTGCCACAATTTCTTTCCTGTGCTTAAAAAATGAGGGAGAAAGGATACTCTGTACCTTAGATGTCCACAGACAATTCGGGTACTATATTGACAGAATTAAATCTTTCTGATCTGCGGATCAGTTGTTCATTTCTTGTGAAGGTAAGAAGGAGGGACAACCTTTGTCAAAACAAATTTTTTCCAAATGGTTGTCCAAGTTAATAACTCTTTGTTATACTTACAACAGCAAAACTATTGCAGGCGGGTTCACTGTCCACTCTACCACTCTACTAGGGCCTTGGCTTCGTCTTTGGCTTTTTAGAAAGGGTTGGATTCTAGAAGTATTCTAGAAGCTGCTACTTGGTCCTCTGTACATACTTCTGTAAAGCACTATAAGCTTGATTCCTTCTCTAGGTCCAGGTCAGGCTTTACTAGGACTGTTCCCCAGGGGCTCATGGAGTTTTCTTCTTCCACCTCCCAAATGCAGTAAGCTAAGGTAATCTACCCATGTAGTTAAGGCTGCTGCTGCAGTGATCAGTATGATGAGCATTGTACAATTGTGTAAGTAAACTAACCATAACAGTAGATGTTCAAATGATTTCTACTACAGTCGGTGCACCCTCCCTCCACCCCCTTGTTTTTTGGTGTATTGTTTATAGCAGCATGTGGTTATTTATTTTTGTTCTTCCCTGCATTGCACTCTGTTGGCAGGATTACTCTGAAGGGCTTGGCACCCAGTCTTGTCTTTTAGTTAGCTCAGCTTGACTTGCCTGACAGTTTGGGCATGTGGAAGGTGCCCTGAACCTTTGGAAGCTGGTCAGCTGTTATATCCTTGGCAGGATATAACCCATATATCTAGGCTAGTGTAGTAGTGATCATTCAAACATTTAGTGTTATGGTAAGTTTATTTACACAACTGATTGGGAAAAAATTTTATTCAAGGATGTTTTTGGTGCTAAAGTAGGAAAACACTTGGAGACCAGCTCTGCATCTTTCCTTCTTAAACCAATTTGTGATAGTGCCCAAGTTAAAAATTATGTCACTTCAGAATCTGTTATCCCTTTTTCCTCATTTAAGCTTTAAAAGATGCTTATCATTATCCCTATTAATCAAGACTTCAGATGTTTTTTAAGGTTTTGTATGTCTGGATCACATTCACAGATGTTCTTCATAGTCAGTGTGGCAGTACTGATTCTTGGGTCTTCCTGTCATGCAGAAGCCTGTGACCAGCCTGATTTCCAGAGTGTTTGCATCATTCATAGAAGATAGACATCCAAGAACCATAAGAAGGGCATCCTTTGGCTTCATTCCCAGTTCTTTTTTGCCTTGCAGTCCAATGCGCTTCACAGTATGTACAAAATGATCGCATTGTATCGATTGAGTTATTTCTTTTTTTTGAGTTTCTTCTGTCTACCATTGAGACAAGTACCCCGTTGGGGATTTTTGTATTCTAATTTATTGCTTAGAAAGGTTAACAGTTGTCTGAAATGTGGTAGTCAAATCCTGCACAAAGATTTTCACTTGTTGAGTGTGTTCTTTTTGGGACCTCAGCATGACATTTCTGAGTGTCCTTATTGTGCTAAATTCTTAGCGAAGACCCTTAAACTCGGGGCCAAGGTTCTAGCCACTCATATAGAATCCTTCAGTGTCCTTCTGTATCACTGTTGTGGTATTCCTGAAAAAAGGGATGCCCTGTCCCAGGCAGCCTGTTGCTCGGCCAGTATGGAAAAGCTTGAAAAGGATCTTGTTTGCCCCATACATCACATTTACACCCCTCGTACAGAATGTAGGGCATAAAAGGAATGTAGAGACACAACTAACCTGAACTTCTTTTGCCACCAGTTTGAACGCCATTGTTGCCAGTTGGTTTGAATGTTTTATTGTTCTAACGTTTTAGAATGCCAGATAAGTGCTCCATTGGGGTTATTTTTTTTTCTTTTTTCTTTTTAAAAGTTTCCTTCTTGGTCTTGTAATTTTTTATCCCTACCTAGAATAAATGTCATCCAGGAAGGGAAAATGTCAGTATGGGAGGCAGATTCCCCATGAGGATCGTCACAAACAGTGTCTTGTTTGTTTGGGCACTTTCCCATAACCATAGCTCTTGTAGTATCTGTAAGGCATTCCATTGTCTTCCCTGGCAATTTATCTTGAAAACCAATGGCTTAGACAGTTAGCTCAGGGTACCATGGCAAAAATCCTTTAACCCAGAGATACTCCCGTTTGGTGAGAAGAAGGCCAAGGAGTCTCAACCAGATTCTTTAGCTGTTGAGCCTCCACTGGACATCCCTCTAGAAACATGTAATAGCTCTGTAGGTTGTTTGGTGTTTATCCTCTGCCACGACCCCACCAGAGGCCGGCATGGATCTTTCTTTTCTCACGTCCTCTGAGGTTTTGCAGGAGTCTGCTCCGAACATTAAGGGGGAACTGCAGTTGATTATCTCTGAGGGTCCTAGAGGGAGTCTGCAGATATTGGTCAGGATGGAAGTTCTAGGTTCTCTTCTCGAATCTCACCAAAAGTCAGAACCTCCAGTATTTGTTAGGGCTGATAGTCCTTCTAAGAAAAGAGAAAAAATGAAACATGTTTCTCCTTGTCTTATGGATCCTCAGAGGGACTGGCGAGAGTTTACTCAGGACTTGTTCTCTGCCTAAATGGGCCTAAAGCCTCCTCAAGGGGTTTCAGTACCCACTCGTCCTTGGACCTCTACCTCTTCCAAATGGTTTAGGGATCCAGATTCCACAGATGAGGATTTCCTGTCTGGTGAGGGGGTCTTTGTCGTATTCTTCACAGATGCCTTTGCATTTGACTTATGGTTCTTATGGACAAGAGTCTGTTAGCCTTAAGTCTCCTTTTGAGGAATTGTCCTTTGGGGGTACAATTGCTAGGCTGATGGAATTCTTTAAGTGGGATTCTTCTGAATTGTGAGATATTCAGAGAAGATATTATGAGTTGCTTCAGGTGGATACTACTAAATCATCGTCGGTTCCTCCTGTGTTGGCTGCCTTGTTAGATTCTTTCATTACTGCTTCCAAGTCTCCTGATTCTAAACCCTTCTGCTCCTAAGAAACTTGATAGGTTCCATAAGGTTCCTGAGGGTTGTCTATCTTTATTTAAATGTCCTCCTGCTGATCCTGCTGTGGTGTCAGTTTCTTCTGACAAACCTTCTAAACTTTTACCTTCTGATAAGGATAGCAGGGCAGTGGAGAGGATTGGCAAGAAAGTGTACACTACTTCTAATTTGGCCTTTAGGGCTATTAATTACTAGACCCACATGAGCAGGTATGCT
This sequence comes from Protopterus annectens, assembly GCF_019279795.1. Taxonomy (NCBI): domain Eukaryota; kingdom Metazoa; phylum Chordata; order Ceratodontiformes; family Protopteridae; genus Protopterus; species Protopterus annectens. The sequence continues at coordinate 184,429,866 of NC_056730.1, forward strand.
CTGGTCTTGGTTGCTCAGGCTTGTCAGGCTATCTCTGCCCTCCCCGAGTCTGATGGCAAATCCTTTGCCTTATCTTTTTTAGGTTCTGCTTCTCAAGTGGTTTGCCACTTTATTAACTGTAGCTGTGATGCTGCTGATGCCTCTTTTAGGGCAGCGGCTTTTGAGTTCATCATGAGGTGTTATTCTTGGCTTCATATCCACTGTCTTCCTAAGGACATTAAGGCCAAGTTGTTGGATGCTCCTTTGGATAATGCTAATCTTTTTTGGGACTGCTGCTGACTTGTTTAAGTCTCTTCAGGAGAAAGGCAAAGACTTAAACTTATTTTGTCTTTCCTATCTCTTAAGTTCCAGAGGAATTACCCTTCTAAAGCTGCTTTTGTTTTCAGGCAACCCTGCCAGGCCTCTAAGGGCAGGAGGTGGGCCTCTCTGCTAAGGCTTCTCAGATTTCTGTGTCCCAGAAACCTCCCTTCTCTGATAACCCTGTTTCTGTTTGACAGTTTGGCCCACTTGCCTGTAGACCTTTGTCCCTTCGGCTCTCCCTTTGTCTTTCAAATTGGCGTTTTATCACTTCAGACTCTTGGGTTCTTTCCATCATCCGTCAGAGTTACTTCATGGTATGGAAATTTCTCCCTCCTTTTTCTGGGATTCCTCAACCTCATCTAGAGCAACCTCCTCCTCATTTCCTGAAGGTTCTAGGATCCCTGTTGAACCAAGGGACCATACTACCTGTCCCCCTTCCCAAGTGGGATTTTTTTTTTCAGGATGTTCCTGGTTCCTCAAAAGGAAGGCACTTGGAGACCTATTTTGGATCTCTCACGGCTCAACGCCTTTCTCGAGATCCCTTCTTTTTGGATGCTTACTCTTCAAACTTTGTTTCCTCTTTTATTACCCCAGGCTTTTCTGGTGTCCTTGGATCCGAAAGATGCTTACCTTTATATCCCTATTCACCCTCTCTACAGGAAATTTTTATGTTTCCTCTGTGTCTTCCTCTCATTTTCGGTTTTCCACTTTGCCCTTTGGCTTCTGTACTGCCCCAAGGGGATTCACAAAATGCCTAGCTCCTGTGATTACCTTTTGCAGTCTCCAAGGCATTCAGATTTTTCCTTATCTAGATGACCTGTTGCTTCAGCACCTTCTTCCAGTCGATTGTTTGCAGGATCTGCAGTTCACCAACTCTGTTCTTCAAAGTCTGGGGTTTACTGTCAACGTTCAAAAGTCTGGCTTGACTCCCTTTCAGGATCATGTGTATCGGGTTGTAAGATTCAGACTGTGCCAATGTTGGCCTCTCTTCTCCCTCCAAAGGTATTGTTGCTGGCAGCCTTCTTTTAGTCTCTTCTTCTTCTTCTCCTGATTGTCATGCCAGCCAGGGAGTTTGTCAGACCATGTCAAATTCAAAGAGATGAGAGCTGTGAGTCTGACCCTTCAGGCCTTGTACCCCATGTTCTGTCCAGGACCCTTGAAGGTGTATACAGACAACACTACAGTGATGTGGTATGTCAACAAGCCAGGGGTATGAAATCTTACCTCCTCTGCAGGATGGCACTTCAGGCTTGGGAAGTAGCTCTCAGTTATGAGTTAATACTTCAGGCGGTATACATTCCTTCAGAGCACAATTGTCTGAGCAGGTCCAAAATACAGGCTCAAGAGTGGATGCTTAACAGAAACGTGTTTGTGGACATTGTCCATCGGTTGGGTGTTCCTCAGGCAGATCTTTTTGCCTCCCCTCTGAACAGGCAACTTTCTCTCTTCTGTAGATGAAAGGAACAGCTCTGGGACTGGCAAACTCGCACAATTTTAAGTTTAATGTTAAAAAAATAAAATGCAAGAAAAAGTTTATTTTGTTTAATAAATCCAATAAAAATCCAAAATAAGTGCTTTCGTCTCGAAAATGCAAAACTTCATCAAATAAAATTTTTTAGAAAACGGGAATTAAATGCTGCATGTCATGACCCTCCATCAATGAGTAACTGTGAAAGAACCAAGCCTCCAAAATCTTTGATGTACTATTAAAGGGAACATAAAACAGTGTAAGAAACTTCTCTGTGTGGAAGATTTTCAGTCCATATATCTCTAGTTAATCACTGTATATTAATCAGATCAGACAAAAGTAGTAGAAGTAGCGAACTTAAACTTGTTTTAAGTAAAAAAAAAAATAAAAATAAAAAATATATAATTGTACAGAATTACTAAGTATTTGAAAGTAATCCAAACAAGACAGGCAGTCTGTTTCCAGTGGAAATTCCTTTATTAAGTACACAGACAAGCAATCCAAGTAAAACAAAAATAAAGCAATAGTTTCCTCACAAGCTTTCTAAATATATGTATACTTTTTATCAGGTAAGGGAGTGGTTTATTGTGCTGTAAAACAAAGTGTTATTGGTACACATGTTACATTCACATCCCTTCCCCCATCAGTGTGACATTCGAGCTGGTCCTACCCTACTTAGTAGCTGTCATACTAATATAACCCTTATGTACTTTAAATAAAATTTATAATGATGTGGTACCTCTTATTTAACCAGATTATTAAGTAGATTACAGTGATATAGAAGGACATAGTACAGTTGTGTAAAGTCTTACCATAACAGTAGATGTCCTTTTCTTGACTGTTGCGGTATTACCTGCCTCCAACACCCTCTTGTTTGTTCTGAATTTTTTCATTGTGGATGTGCATGGACTCCTTTGTACTGTGGCGACTGCTCTCTTCTGGGGCAATTAATTTCTAAGTAGTTGCATCCTTGCATCCCTTTTATGCCCTATGTTCCGAGCTGGGAGCATAAATGTGACATACGGAGCATACAAGATCTTTTTTAGGCTTTTGCATACTGCCCTGCCCAGGGCAGGTCATCCCATCTCTGTAGAATAGTACGGTGGAAATGCATCATTTTACAAAACCCAGGCACAGACTTTTCTGTGCCAGAGGCAGACAAGACAGTTACTATAGACAGCTCAGACATGGTCTTTTGGGCTTACCTGGGGACCATGAAGGTGTAGGGTATGAGGACCCCAGATCAGAAGAAGCTACATATCAACCAAAAGGATTGACTGCATAGCAGTGAAAGCATTTCAACGGAGCCTAACACCAGGAACTTTACAGATTTAGACAGACAGCAACATTCATGTGGTTCATAAACAAGCAAGGGGGCACCCTTTCTACCCTTTATGCAGTCTTGCTGTGAAGATTTGACTGTTAGCACAAGACCTGAAACTCACTCTTATAGCAATCTTACATTTTGGGACAGAACTATACTCTGGCAGACTTCTTAAGCAGGGATCTTCTGGATCCCAATGAATGGATGCTGAAGAGGGAGACTCTCTTGGACTTAACCTTACAGTGGGGAATTCCCTCAACAGATCTTTTGCCTCCCACCAAAACAGACAACTTCAGAGGTCATACTGCAGAACCTAGCTGGCAGGGAAATGGAAAATTGACGCATTATTTTTCAAATGGAGCAACTTGTTTCTGTATGCCTTTCTAACCTTCCCCCGATTCCTAGGGTACTGATAAAGGTCAAGACAGACAGATGAAGCATGATTCTCATGCCCCCATACTGCCCACGACAACACTGATTTTTCCTCCTTTTGACCCTCAGCGAAGGAAGATTCTAGCCTCACCTGCAGGTGACAGACCTCCTCAGCCAGGTCAGGGGCTCAGTATTCCATTCTCTCTTAGCCACACTTAAACTGACAGCCTGGCGTATTGGGTTTTTACACCAAAAATTGCCAGCTGTCCCTCTCAGGTGATAACCATCTTTAAGGAGGGAAAGAAACTCACCACCAGAAAAATCGTACCTAGGAAAATGGAAGAGATTCTACATCTGGTGTCATAGCAAGAACACCAGCCCTCCTCAGGCATACATCAGTTCAGTCCTGCAGTACCCTTTGGGTCTGTTCAGTAAGGGCATTGCTTATTCCAGCATTAAGGTGCATACTTCTGCCTTCTCAACTTGCCTAACCCTTTCAATTCCCATTTACTCTCACCCACACCTGAAGCTATTTCTAAAAGGGATCATTCACTTGAGGTCACCCAGAAAGAGCTCAGTTCCTACCGGGAATCTCAAATTACATACTAGAAAAACTCACCTTACCTCCCTTTGAACCAGTAGTATTTGCCCCATTAAAGATGCTCACTTGGAAACCCAGCTTACAAATTGCCATCACTTCTGCAAGGAGGGTATTAGAGCTTCAAGCCCTTATGTTGAAAGAACCTTTCACATGGATAGGATAACCCTTAGAATTAATGCATCTTTCATGCCTAAGGTGGTATCAGAACTTTCTCTAAACCAGGCTATTCACCTGACAGTTTTCTTTCCAAACTCTCAGAACATAGTGGAGCAAATCAGCTATGAGAAAATTTTGACAAACATAGCCAAGGATAACCAAAAGGCTTTTTTCATCTATACCCACAACCTAAAATGTAGGACTCAGGTGTGTGCTGAACTAATTGTGGATGGCATCACACACACTGGCCCTGTGGAAATTGCAAACCTGCTAGCAGACAGGTTTAGTGAAAATGCACCCCCTTCCCCCTAAGCATGCCACAAACTATGTCTTCATCATCTCCTCCTCCCAGCATCTCCAAAGAGCAAGTCATCAGTGCTGTCTCCAAGGCCAAGAATACAGCCTCCTTGGGACCAGATGGCATTCCGGACTGCGTTCTTAATGTTCTAAAACAAGAGCTAGCTACTCCATTAGGCAGTCTATTCAACCACAGTGAGAGTACTGGCTTTGTACCCAGTAAATGGAAAACAGCAACTGTTATCCCCCTCCACAAGGGCGGCTCAGCAACAGACCCGGGTGACTATAGACCCATAAGTTTAACCAGCCTCATCTGTAAGGCAATGGAGGGAATCCTCATGGACCTCATAATTAAGGATATAGGTGACCCCCAAACCCTGGATCCGTCCCAGTTTGGTTTTGTTAAGGGCAGATCATGCTTGCTAAACCTGGTGGACATATTTGAGAATATGACCAGAGCAGTAGATGAGGACAGAGGCATGCACACAACCTTCCTTGACTTGGCCAAGGCCTTCGACACTATCCCACATTAGGGCATCATTGACTAACCCAGTTAAATATCAACCCCTCTGTTGTCAGGTGGGTTTCAAACTGGCTCACAGATGGACAATATTCAGTCAGAGTGGGAGAATTTACCAATACCAGCAAACCTGTCACCAGTGGGGTCCCACAAGAGTCAGTGCTGGGGCTCCCTATTGTTTGGCATATACTTCTCAGAAGTCCAGGTTAAAACAGAGGGGCTATGGCTAACCAAGTTTGTGGATGACTGAAGATTAGGTGCTATCATTGAATCCCATAACGATGTTAGTGTACTTCAAAAGGGGCTTACACAGACCAGTGATTGGTGCCAAAGCGATGGTCTTAAAGTAAATGCTAAAAAATACATATATGTTAGATTCATATGTTATGTTAGTACTAGGCTAGCTGCCCCTACAGGTCATTTTAAGCCTAGCCAATTTTATTTTCAAAGGTGGTACTCAAACCCTGTACCTTGTGTCTACAAGGTAAACACCGTACCCATTCTGCCACTTCCCAAGTTTCATCATTCCCTTCGGTAAGAACAATGTCCCTGCAGATTATAAAATTAATAATAATACCTTAAGCACCAATTCAGTAGTAAGAGACCTGGGAACACAGATTGACTTTGAACTCAACTTTGACCACCAAGTGTCTGCTGTGGTGAGGAAGGCATTCTACATCACTCACCTGATTAGCAAAGGCATCACCTCAAGAGCAAAATATGTTACAGCTCCCCTGTACTTGTCCCTCATCAGACCTGTTATTGAATGTAATGCTTCCTTTGGTATGTACTGTATCAGGCACTTGCAGCAACTTGAAAGACCTCCGAGATTTCTGACTAAGAAAATTCAAGGTCTCCAGCACATGTCGTATGTGGACAGACTGAAGTTGTCACTGTTCTCAGCATATAGACTACTTGGAGGGGACTTATGTCTGGTTTACAAGGCTATATCTGACCCAAATCTAATGGACATGATGCACATCTGTAATCAAATGGGACTAGAGTCACCCATTCTGGGGACCTCAGTCTAGCCTGAAACAAACTGGAGCGACAGCTACATCTCTAAGTTTGCCACTCCTCTGGATTAGGCATTCAGTCCATGTCAAGCAGAGCACTTCCATGACTCTGTTTAAGTGCCACTTGGACTGGATGGGAAACTGTAAATTTCTGCTGGGGATTGCCCCGGCTTCTCTCCTGGACATGAGTAGTCCTTGCTAAAAAAAATACTTGGGAATAGACAATATCGATCATCTAGTATTATATTGGGATTTACTGGCTAGGCTTGTAAAGACCCTCAGGTCAATAGCCTAGTAACGTCCTATGAACCTATAAACCCTTTTTCCCTGGATGTATCCACACAAATCAGCTAGTATATAAAAGGTCAAAAATTCCAAATAGAGCAGAGCAACTGTTGGTTTCTTTCACAGAAGGGAAATAGGTCAAACCTGTCTCCAAAGAAATCATGTCCAAATGGATAGCCAGTTGCATTAGGTTCTGTTATACTCACCATAGAAAAACCTCTTCCTGGTCATGTCAAAGCTCAGCTACCACTGCCTTCCTCAAATGAGTTCCTACACAGGCCATCCTAGAAGCTGCCACCTGGAACTCTGTGCACACCTTTACCAAACACTACCATTTAGGCATTGCCTCAAGAGCTAGAGCAGTGTTTATTACATCCATCCTGCAAAATCTTATTTCCTAAAGGCCAACAGCATCTCCTACCATACATCCACTAGCTTTTGGAGTCCTCCCAAGAGTCAGTACTGCAGCACTGACTGTGAAGAACATAGTACAGTTATGTCACACTTATAATTGTAGATGTTCGAGTAGATCTGTGTTGCAGTACAAGCTCCCACCCTCCGATTCCTGTATCTGCTGACTATTTCCTTTCCTCCTTGCTTGGTGCAAGGAAGAGAAAAGAGTCCTGCAGATTGATTTTTCATCATCCCCTCTTCCTCTTATTGTGCATTACTACCCCAGCTGTCCCAGATGTCAGGGGAGGTTGTGCTGTCCACGGGCATCTGATTACTTATACACTGCTCAGAAAGATCTGAAAATGGTGCCGTTGGAAGGCCTTCTTATACCCAGATGTCAGTCCTTGGACTTCCATTGGCTAGGAGTGATGTAAAGACTCTGGTAATTGGCAGGCTTCTTCATGACAGAAACACCCAAGAATCATCACTGCAAGATTGATCTATTTGAACAGCTACAGTTATGGTAAGTGTGATACAACTGTAATTTATTTTCAACCTGTGTTATCTCTCTGCCTCGAGGTATTATTCCTAATATCCAGCATTTAGCATGTTGGAGTATCATGTGCTGAGTCTGAAATGGAGACTTCTTTAGGACTTCACTTAATATCCCTCTTATTTCTACACATTATTTGAAGGGACATGAGATGCCAAAAGTGTAGTTTTGTTAAAATGAACAAAAAAGGCTGGGTGGAGTGAGTGCCATTGAACATCCAGTTGACAACACATTCAGTGGGATCCATCTCTTCTTCTAGGTGTTTCTTCCAACTACTGTGGTCTTTTTCAACTGTATCCAAGGTATAGTCATCTAATAATTTGTAGAGAGTAGATAATATGCAAGGTTTGAGCTCTAGTTGAAGAGATTGTCCCACCAAGAGTGTGCTAAGTAGTTGGCTGAGTTTAGGCTGCTTTGGCTCATGCTAGTAGGCTGTAAGTATTATCATAATCAGAGAAGAACCTCCGAGCACCTTTGCATCACTTCCTAGAAGTCAGTCCAGAATACCTCACCACTCCATATTTGAGCTCCCCAGAAAGTAGGTGGGTCCTCTACATTTATTTTAATGTTTGCTCAGACACTTCCCCATAAGCTTGGTCCTTCCCTGGCTATTTTTTTTTTCATAAAGTCTCCCATATATTATTTTTCCATGCTCCAGGAATTCAAATTCACCTTAATTTTGTCATATTTTAACTGCATCCACATCAAGCTCAATTCATGTAACAGGAAAACTGGTGTCGGGATGGACACCAGGTATGTCGTATACACTGCTGATGCATACCAGGCCAAGTCCAATAATCCAAGCCCACCATAAAGTGATGAGACCATACGTTTTTTCCAGTTAGTTTGGGATGTTTGCTACCCATTATAAAGTCCACGAGAATGACTTGCAGCTGTAGGCTGAGAAGATATCTCACCAATCCTGGTAGACATCAAGCAGGTAACAGGTATTTGGGGAGAATAGTCATACGTCTTACAGCTATTTTCTACATCAAAAAGAACTTAAGGCCGACCCATTTCCTAATATTTAGAGTACCAAAGCTTAGTGCACGATTTGGAGTGCATGAGAATGTCTCAGGAAACATTTTCCAAGGTTATTTACAAAGTGTCTGGCTCCAGTAATAACCTATAGCCTACTGCAGACTATTTGCATTTTTTTCTTATTGGTTTATCTTTGCAAAGTCTCTCTCACTTGGGTGAGAGATCTCCTGCACAGACTGGGGTTCCAGGAGAACATACAAAAATTTTGTTTAACTCCTTCTCATAGGATTGTTTCCCCTGGGATAGCTCAGTTCAAAGAGTTTTTTTTTCTACATGAAAAAGTTCATCTGTATCTAGATCCTTTCCTGAGTTTTTCACTAAGATTACTGCCTCAGCCTGGGAATTTCTCAGGGTTCTAGATCTCACAGCACTTATGATTCTCTATGGTTCCTCTGGCAAGACTCCACACAAAAAAGTTCAGCAGTACCTAAAATCTTTATGGTCCCAACATCAATATCCTCTGATATTCCAGTTTCCAGTTTTGGGGTTTGTGAAAAGGGAGTTTCTTTGGTGGAGAGATCAGCTCTGTCAGAATTCAGATCTCCCATTTTTCCCTTTCAGCTCCAGTACAATCTGTAAAAAATGATGCCTTAGACTTTGCTTGGAGAGCAATGTCTTTAAACAGAAAAGAAAGACCAAAACACGTAAATGTAAAGGAGATGTTAACACTTACAATGCTGTCAAAACTGTTGATCATCTACAGTCCTCTAGACTTTTACAAGTGTTTACAGTCAACACCAAAGTGATGTGGTACATAAACACAGAGGAAAAATGAATCCTACCCTGTGTGCAGCCTAGCTGTAGTAGTCTGGGATGTAACTCTTCAGCACTATCTCACTCTACAGGCACCTTACTTACAATCTGAGCAAAATTTTGTGGCAGACAAGAAGAGTAGGACCAGAACTGACTCATGAATGGAAATTGAAAATGGGGGGTCCAGGAGTTGATCTAGCTGCAGGGAGTACCTCAAATAGATCTTATTGCCTCTAGTCACCACAGTCAGTTGGCAAAATTCTACTGCAGGACTCCATGCAAGAAAGCATGGAAAACCAGAAGCTTCTTCATTTCCTTGGACAGAGATGCTCCTGTATGCTTTTCCACCCTTTCCAGTAATATCTCGAAACATTCTGAAGATTCAGAAGGCTTTCCAAAGATCATTGTGATGACTCCCTTTTTTGATAAGTAGCAGTGGTTCTCTATTCTCTTAGAAATGGCAAAGGGCAATTACCCCAAGTTTCCTCCTGGACTGGACCTATTCGCCCCGGACACGGGATGTTTGAGGCATCCCGACCCCAAACAACTGCATTTAACTGCCTGGATAATAGAATCTTAATACCTTTTAGGGGGTCTATATTAGTTGATTGAAGGTTCACTTCAGCGAACCTCCGTTCATCAAACAAAAATCATCGAACGTTCACTTCACTAAATGTGTTACATGGAGAAAGCAACTACTTGCCAAACATTTCCCAGTAACACACACTGGAGTATTTTAAACCCACCCAGTGGGGGGCTGCACCCCCCCCCCAACTATATATACTAACTCAAAAATTGCACTACAGTTCTCTGATGTGAATGTTTGCTGAAGTGAACGTTCAATGGTTTTTGTTTGATGAATGGAGGTTCACTGAGGTGAACTTTCAATGAAGTAATATAGAACCCCCCCCCCCATTTTGTTTTAGGCACAGTTTCTCTGAGAATGTGCAACAGGTATTAAAGAGGAAAGAAAACCCACTACTAGGAAAATCATATATTGGTGAATAGAGAGGATGTTATAGTGGTGCCAAGATAAGAACCAGGACTCTTTCAGAGCTTGTGTTTGCCTGGCTCTACATTGTTTGTGTGTTGCTATTCTCTGGCCTGTCTTACTCCATCAAGGTTCAATTGTTGGCCATCACCCTGTCTACCCATGGATCCCTTTTTTCAGTGTACTCTCAAGTGAAAATGTTTCTGAAATGGATGTTTTATACTAAACGTCCTAAAAAATCATGTGGCTCTCCCGTGGGATGTTAATTTTGTCTGGGGAAAAAATTAACTCTTGCTCCATTTGAATTAGCTCATCAGGTTGACTTGAGGTTCTTGCTAAACAACTCCGAACCAGGATACGCGCACGCCGGACAACGTGCACGACTCCAACCAATCGATCAACATTCTGAAAAAAGATGAGCCAGCACGTACAGTTCACTCGAACACAACTTTATTTTAAAGCAGGTTCCACTAAATATTCATTGACTTGAGGTTCTTAACATAGTGAACTGTGTTGCTGATTGCTCTGAGCTCTGTGAAAAGAGCAAGTTGCAAGCTCTTGTGATGGCTCAACCTTATCTAATTTTCCACAAAGCTAGTGTTTCCTTAAGAACTTCATTTATGCCTAAAGTGGTATCCAGGTTTATTTTGAGCCAAGCTATACATCTTTTGGTCTTCTTTCCATAACCTAAAAATGAGAGAGAATGGATATTCCGTACCTTGGATGCCCACAGGCAGCTTGGGTTTTATCTTGATAGAACTAAATCTCTTAAGAACTCCAATCAGTCATTCATTTCTTGTGACGGTAAGAAGAAAGAACAACCTGTATCAAAACAGACTATTTCCAAATGATTGTGTCATGCACTTACCTTTTGTTACTCTGTTCACAACAAGGCAGTTCCAGGCAGGTCATGGCTCATTCCACCAGGGCCTTGGCTTCATCTGTGGCTTTTTGGAAAGGGCTGTATTCCAGAAGCAGCAACTTGGTCCTCTGTACATTACCTTTTCAAAGGCACTTCAAAGTAGATTCCTTCTCCATTTCTAGGACAGGCTTTGCTTAGATCATTCAACCTCCATCATTCCTCCTGACAGTCAGTCTAAGCTATGGTAATCTACCCATATGGCTAAGGCTACTGCAGCAGTAATTAATATAATGAATACATTACAGTTGTGAAAGTAAACTTATCATAACAGTAGATGTTTGAATGATCACTGCTGCAGTAGCTGCTCCCTCCCCCTGCTTCCCCTTATTTGTATATGTTTTCATTGCTAGGGTAAAGACTTGTAACTTTAGATCTGATGAACTTTTCATTTATTCGTGAAGTATTGAGTATTGGATCTGACTTGGCTGCATTTACTAGACTCATGGATCTAACACTTGAGCTCTTCCCTCTATCTGTAATGCCCTGGTCAACCGCTATACCTCAGATCTCATTTGCCGCTATATCGCTACAGATGCAGATCCTTCTCACAGAGCTTTTGGGTGCTATGTCCTTTTTCTGTGTCAGATAAACATACTGGTTTTAAGAAATGCACTTCTTGTGGGCACATGATCCCTAACTCTGATGCCACAGGAAGTGTGAGTGCCTGTTGCCCGGGAGCTTTACACTTAAATACAGACTGCTCCATTTGTGCAGCTTTTAACACCAGGGCTCTTTGTGACCATCTGAACAAATTAGTTCTGAAGGGCTTGCTGCCACCTTCTTCCTCTTCTTCTGCTCCAGGGGGGTTCAACCCCCTGCAAAATCATCCAAAGCCTCTTTGGAGGTGAAAGAATCAAGAAATGGGTCTTCAACCCAGTCTGCTAAGTCATCTCCTTCTTCCATTCCTCATTCAAAAAATACAAAAGAAATTGGATCCGACCACCGTAAATCTGAAGTGAAAACAGTCGGATCTGACATACTCGTATCTGACACCTTCCCTTACAAAGTCTCCAAGGAACCAATCCCCAGGGTTCTCTGTAAAGTCTATTTCTCCTTGGCTCCATTCTCCTTTCCTTCAGGAGACTCCGAGGAGAGAGTCTCAGCCCCAGTCTACCACTTCCTCCATCCGGTTCTCCAGGAGCCTTTCAGAAGCCGAAGTGGATAGGATGATGAGGAAGTTCATCAGAGCTCAAATTTAGATGGGGCTTATCCCACTCCCTCTCCCATCAGGTCCATGAGCCTCCCTTCTACTTCCCATGCTGCGATTTCTTTCTCTAGCCTGACTGGCGATTTTGGAGTCTTTGGATCTGAGAAACCCGAAAGTGTAGGCATTGTATGCAAACACATCTAGGTCTTTGACTCTTACTACTTCCCTGAATTGATGGCCCCAATTCATTTGGACCAGGATGAGTCTTGGAGTTGAAGCGTCGGTGTTTGGTCTGGGAGGGCTGGGTTCCACTCCAAGGTTGTTGGAGCCATCCATGCCCCTTGTAGCTTTGATGTTTGATAGCTCAGGTCCAACTCCTCCTCCAAGGCATAGGTTGGGACACGGTCGGGGCATGGTGGCATCTTGAGCTTCGGCACTGTTGTGACCAGCTATGGCTTCTCCCAGTCCTTCTGCTTTTGAGGTGGTGGAGATGGTCTTCTGTCGTCTGAGAGATTCGATTATTCTTTCATTTTTGGATTCTACAGCCCTGCCTCCTTCAGGTCCAAGCTCTGATCCTCTCAGGCCTGTCACACAGTGACAGCCAGCCCCATCAAGCATCTGGACAGTCCCCCTAAAAGACTTTCCCCTCTCTTCAGATACCTCTCCAGACCATCCCACAGAGGAGGCTCTCCGTAAGAGAATATGCAAGAGGAGACACACTGATTCCCCTCAGAAGTCTCTCACTGAAGATACAGACTTCACTGAAGAGGAGGGCTCTTCCAGATCTCCACCACATGACATCTCCTTCAGAGATATCTTAGAAATTCTGAAGCAAAAAAAGATAGTCCTCCAATACCCTCTCTCAGGAGGAGTTGGTGTGCTCCTGGACGCTTTTGAGTCTGGCCCATCTACGTCTTGGGTGACTCCCCTTGCCGATGAGCTTGTTAGATCTAGTCTCTCATTGAGTGTAGAAGGAACTGGATACTGTAGAACCCATTCCCCATTGTCCTGATAAGTTTCTTGACCACCCTCCCCAAGGATAGGGCACACTTGTGTAAGGAAGTTCTTTTTGATGCTATGGTTGTGGTGGCAGCCACAAAGGAGGAGCTGGCAGAGCAGTGCTCCTCTTTATATCCCCTTCAGAGTCCAGGGTGTTGGAGAGATTCGTGAAGTGCATTTTGGCACCAGTGACCTTTGCCTTATGGTTTCTGAATTACTTGGCACATTTCAGTAGGCTACAGTGGAATTTGACTAATGAGCTTTCCAAATCCCTCTCCAAATCCATGTCCGTGGGGGACTACAAGAAGTCTTCTTCACAACTGGCCACTCTCTTATCCGTCTCTAATGTGTTCATGGGGCTAATTTCCCATGCTGCTGAAGGTACCTCATGGTTGGCTGGTTCAGGCATAGCCATTAAAAGAAATGCCTGTATGCGCTTTTGCAAGTTTGCGGAGCCTTTCAAATCTTGTTTCCTTAATTCTGCCTTTGATAGATCATCTTTGCTTAGCTGTACTGTTAAGGAAACACTTTCCTGGAGTGAAAAGGATAGAAAGACCTTGTCTGCCATTGGGATATGCTTTTCTATTCCTCAGATATCCTTTTCCAGAAATCAAGAGGAGGCAAGAAAATATGGTTCCTTAAGTCCCAGGGTCCTTTCCAGGATTCACATGGGGATATCTCCCCCAGAGGCAGGGGGGTTCTAATGGAAGATGCCATCTTCCACAGCAGGGGAGGCCCACAGAGCCAAGGTTTCTGAGATTCCTATTCGGATAAAACCTTTTAGCGTTCCTGAAAGGTTGCCCAGCTTCTCACCTCTGGAGGCAATTACGGGTGCTTTTGTCTGCACCTAGATGCTTGGGCATCAATAACGAAAGATTCTTGGGTGCTAAAAAGTCATATCCAATGCGTATTTCATACCATTTTCCCAGATTCCCCCAACCAAAAGAAAAATGCTTTCTGACATCCCACCCCATCAGAGGGAGGCAGCAGCTCAGGAAATTCAAAAGCTGCTAGAAAAAAAGAGTCATCCAGGAAGTCCCACCAGACCAGGAAGGATTTGGAATGTACTCAAGATTCCTTTTAGTGCCAAGAATAAAACAAAGACCTGAGAGCAGTCCTGGATCTAAGAAAACTGTAGCTATTTTTGAAGAAGCCAAAGTTCCGAATGGTCACGGTTCAGTCCATTCTGCCATTTCAACGCAAGGACGATTGGATGTGCTCCATCCATCTTCAGGATGTGTACTGTCACATCAAGATGAACAGATGATCCTGAAGATTTCTGCACTTTTGGCTGGGGACTATTCACTACCAGGTCAGAGCCCTGCCCTTTGGTCTCGCCACAGCCCCCAGGGTGTTTACCCAAATGTATGGCAGTGGTAGCAGCTCACTTGAGACGCTGGGATTCTGAGAATTTCCATATCTAGAAGACTGGCTCCTCACTGCCCCAACCAAGTATCTTCTAGAGAAATCCAAGGACTACTTACTCCATTTATGTCGATCTCTAGGCATCTCAGTCAATATCTGCAAGTCTCATCTTCAACATGTTCGGATCCTGGAGTTCATAGGTGCTCAGCTGACTACAGTCAGCTAGATAGCTTCTCTCCCACCACATCAAATACGGACCATCAGGTGTCAAGTGGAGCAAATTATCGTACACCCTTCTCCTCCAGCCAGACTTATTTTTCAGACCATAGGATCATTGGCGGCAGCCATAACCTTAGATGTTCTTCGTCTTCCCTTGCTGCAGTCCTGACTATTGGGTATAGTCCGCGTCCCAGTCGGCCCGAATAGCAGAGTATAAGGCTGACGTCGGTCATGGCGCCTTAGACTGACGTCAGTACGTCAGGGTACTAATGCGCATGACCGACGTCATTTCCTCAGTCTTTTTTGCCGCATGGTCCGATGCAGAAGCAATTTTGCGAGTGCAGGTTGGCGTTCTGAGATTTTCCGAAACCGGAGTTTCAGACCGAAACAGAGTTGGCTAAGTAACCCCGTTGGGGAACATTTTGGTTTTTTCTTGCCTCAGTATTTAACCGGATGTCAGAAAAAGTGAATAACTGTATTTCTTGTGGGAAGCAGATACCGCATAGGGATTATCATACATTGTGTATACCTTGTTTAGGGCCTGAGCACGACGTTGTTGGTTGCCGCTCTTGTGCTAGATTTAACAAGCGCACTATTAAGAGGAGGCTTGATTGTGCTAGGTTAGTGTTTGGGAAGCGTTGCAATTATAATATGCCGTCGGATGCTCCGGCGCCCGCTTCATCCAAGAAGCGCAAGGACAAAACAGTGAAGCCTAGGGGTGAGGAACCGGCAGTCCCGGACGTCGGTTCTTTAGAAGGCTCAGGGGAACCAGAGGTTTTGCCAGGAGTCTCTATGGAGTCTCAGGCAGATACTTTACTGTTACAGGATGTGCCCTCTCAGGAGGTAGGCCAGGCTGAGGGGGCTTCTCAGGTAACTGTTCTTCCCTCTCTTCCCAAGGTAGTTAGGGCCTCTCCTTCTGTTGCCAAAGCTTCTTTTAGAGGTAGGCCAAGTTCAGTTTCTGTGGGGCTTCTCCTAGCATTTCGGCTCTGTGCCTAAGAAACATATGCTTAAAATGGCAGAAGATTTGATTACTCTGATTAGAGGTTCTATGCCCCCGCCTGATAAGAGGCCTAGGGTGGAACAGGAGTTTGATAGCTTTGAACAGTGTTCACAGGCTTCAGAGTCTTCTGTGGAAGACTTGCAAGAGTTTCCTGCTTATTCTGATTCTGATGTGGATGATTCCACTCCTACAGCTTCTCCTCCTGAGGATTTTTCATTTTCAGAGACTCTTCACTCCATGAGGGAGCACTTTAAATGGGAAGGCCAGGATTACTCGGATTCCAGGAAAAGGCTTAGGGAATTCTTGTTTTTACCCCAGCATAGGCCCTTAGCTATTCCTCCTGTGTTGAATGTGGTGGAGGATGTTTTGCAGAGGCTTCCTGAACCCTGACTCCTTGCCTCCTGCTCCTGTTAAGCCTGATAGGTATTATAGGGTGCCCAAGCTCATAAGTATTTGTTTAAGAGTCCCAGGGCGGACCCAGAAACTGTTTCTCAGGGGCCTAAAGGTGTTAAAGCTTCTGTGGTTAAAAATCCTGTACCCTCTGATAAAGAGGCAAGGGCTTTGGATAGGTGGGGTAAGAAAGTATATACTTCTTCCACTCTAGCCATGAGGGCGTTGAATTGTCTGTTTCATATGCTGAAATATCAGAATTATCTCCTTTCACAATTGAAATCTAAGGTGGATGCTTTGGCGGAAGGTATTGAGTGTAAAGAATTGCTGGATTTGGTTCATGTGTCTGAACAAGTGGGTAAGCATTCTTTGCAGTGTGGTTTTGATGCTGTTCAGGCCTCCTCGAGGGTGGCTGCTACTAGTTCTGTTCTTCGCAGACATGCCTGGTTGAAGGATCAGAATTTAGCTGAGCATGTTAAGACCAGGATTTTGGATGCTCCTTTACAGTCTGATGTGTTGTTTGGACCGCCTGTGGAAGCAGTTTTAAAGAAAATGGAGGACAAAGCTAAGTCTATGCAGACTGTTAAAGATTTTGCAGGTGCAGCCTCCAAGTTTAGTAGAAATTGGCCTGCTAAGGGGTGGACATATCCTGCTTATGGTTCCCAGTCTAGGGGTAGGTCTAGACGTGGTAGGGGCAGGGCTCAAGGTTCGTTTAGGCCTAGATCAGACAGTTCACCTGCTCAGACTTCTGGTGAGGGCAGGGGCCAGTCCTTTCGTAAGCAGAACCAATGACCTGCCTTTTCAGCTGCCAGTGGATTCTCGTCTGGCAGCTCCTTTGGGAGGAAGATTGTCTCTTTTCAAAGAAAATTGGGATTTAATCACTCAAGACAGATGGGTGCTGGATATCATTCATCACGGTTACAGATTTTATTTCCACACAATGCCCCCTTTCAAAGGCATGCCAGATGTTCCTCCTCCACAAAGAAAAGAGGCTCACAAGCAAATTTCTCAGTTACTCCAGATAGGGGCCATTCAGCCAGTCCCTGTATCAGAAAGGGGCTTCGGATTTTATTCTCGCCTGTTCCTAGTACCAAAGAAGGGGAACACGTGGAGACCAATTTTGGATTTATCTATCCTCAACACTTATCTGGACATTCCCAAGTTCAAGATGTTGACGTTACAGCAACTGTTACCTCTGCTGGGCAAGGATCACTGGATGGTAACTTTGGATCTCAAGGAAGCCTACCTTCATGTGCCTATAAGGCTAAGTTGCAGAAAGTATCTGCGATTTCGAACTGGAGATTTTCATTATCAGTTCTCTGCATTGCCCTTTGGCTTATCTACTGCCCAGAGTATTCACAAAGGTTCTGGCTCCAGTGATAGCTTACTTCAGGCTTCAAGGCATTCAAATCTATCCGTACTTGGACGACTGCCTGATTCTGGCTCAAGAAAAGGAAGACCTTCTACAGCATCTGGAATATGTCATAGCAGTGCTAAGATGCCTAGGGTATTCTGTGAACGAAATAAAGTCCAGTCTAGTACCCTCTCAAGACATGTGCTTTCTGGGTGTGAGACTGAATACAGCAGCCCAGATGGCCTTTTAACCCCGGACAAACAAAAGAGTCTGTCACTTTACTTCCATCAACTATCTCATCAGTCCGTGCTGACTGCAAGGACAGTCCTTCAAGCATTAGGGTTCATGGCATCTTGTATTCTGGTGCTTCCCAATGCCAAACTGCATATGAGGAAGCTACAATGGTATCTCAAAAATGTATGGACACAGCACTGCCAAGATTTCGACACTGTCATTCACATAATACCTTGCCTTCAAAAGGAATTCTTATGGTGGGCTCAGGAATGTCACCTAAACAAGGGACTCTCTGTGACCCGGCCAGAGGCGAGTCAGATTTTAACGACAGATGCCTCGGACACTGCTTGGGGAGCACATCTAAATGGAAAGTGGATACAAGACAAGTGGCCTGCCAGACTACAGCATCTACATATCAACATGAAGGAGATGTTAGCAGTCCAGTTTGCATTGATGGCGTTCAAGGAGTTACTTCTTCCAGGGCAGGTGTTGATTCTAACAGACAACACAACTGTCATGTGGTACATCAACAAGCAAGGGGGAACACATTCTTATCCTCTATGCAGGCAAGCAATGATTTTATGGGAGACTGCGTTAAGCCTGCAACTGACTCTTCAGGCAAGGTTTCTGCCAGGAGCACAGAACTCCCTAGCAGATGTATTAAGCAGACAAATCATGGATCCCCACGAGTGGAAACTGGATCTTCATGTATTTCAGAAATTGACAGTGTCATGGGGAACTCCAGACATAGATCTGTTCGCTTCTCCACTAAACCACCAGCTGCCAAAGTATTGCACAAAGGGGTTTCATCACACAGCTTGGAAAGTGGATGCTCTGTCTTTCAGTTGGAAAAACCTTCATGTCTATGCCTTTCCACCTCTGCCTCTTCTTCCAAAGGTATTATTAAAGGTCAGACAAGACAGGCCAAGGATGATTTTGATAGCTCCAGATTGGCCTCGGCAACACTGGTACCCACTTCTAAGGAGTCTTGTAAAGAAGCCTCCATGGCCTTTACCTCTGATTCCTCATCTGTTATCTCAGAAGGACGGTCATCTGCTCAATGTCAAGCTTCAATCTCTTCATCTCACAGCTTGGCATATTCTGTGTTGAAGCACAGCAGGTCTCAGCTTCCTCAACAAGTTTTAAATGTGATTATGGAAGCTAGAAGGCCTAGTACTAGGAGAGTGTCATGAAAAATGGAAGAGATTTTTATTTTGGAGTACAGCAAAGAATTTGGAGATTTCAGAGCCTAATTTGAGTGTGGCTCTTCAATATCTTACTGAATTATTGGACAAAGGTTTGTCCTTCTCTTCCATAAAGATTCATGCTGCAGCAATTTCAGCTCACTATGATTGTGACCCACCTTTGTTTTCGCATCCTTTGTTCAAGCAGTTTCTTAGAGGGGCAAAGAATATAAGACCCCGTAGAGCTCCTACTCCTGCTTGGGATCTCAATTTTGTGTTGGAAAAACTTACTCTACAACCTTTTGAGCCTGCAGCTACTGCTGAATTGAAATATTTGTCATGGAAGACTGCTTTTCTGTTGGCTATTACTTCTGCAAGAAGGGTGTCTGAGTTGCAGGCCCTTATGGCAGTAGAGCCCTTTTTGGTTTTCCATAAGGACAGGGTTTCATTACGTACTAATCCTTCCTTTATGCCTAAGGTGGTTTCTAGTGTGGCTTTAAACCAAACGATTCATTTGCCTACGTTTTTTGCAGATCCTCAAAATAAAGGGGAAAAGATTTTGCACACTTTAGATGTGCACAGGCAATTGCGTTATTATTTGAGCAGGACTAAAGATTTTAGGCAGTCTCAGCAGTTACTTGTTTCTTTTGCTTTGAGTTCACAGGGCAAGCCTGTGTCAAAACAAACTATTTCTAGGTGGATTGGCTTTTGCATTGCATTTTGTTATTCCCATCATGGCAAAGAGGTTCCAGCTGGGATTAGGCCTCATTCCACTAGGGCTACTGCCACTTCAACAGCATTTCTAAGGGGTGGCAACTAAGGATATTCTGGAAGCAGCTACTTGGAGTTCAGTGCATACTTTCTCCAGGCATTATCACCTGCCTATATACTCTAAGAGTAGGGCTGGTTTTGCCACAGCTGTTTTACAAGGCATGTTGTCAGCTCCTGCTACTTTATAATTTGCCAGCCTCCCTTACCTCTGCTTTGGGATTCTACCCAATAGTCAGGACTGCAGCAAGGGAAGACGAAGAACATAGTACAGTTTTGTACCTACCATAAATGTAGATGTTCGAGGATTCCCTTGCTGCAGTCCAATTTACCTCCCTCCTTCCCTCTGTGTTTCGGGTGGTTGTGTAGGTGAGTTTACATGCTTATATTTTTGTATATATTGCTGTATACATTGTACATGTTTTTTGGTGCAGGTTGTTTTTGGGACTTGTCTTTTTGGGTCTTCTGACATCTGGGGCAAGAAAAGACTGAGGAAATGACGTCGGTCATGCGCATTAGTACCCTGACGTACTGACGTCAGTCTAAGGCGCCATGACCGACGTCAGCCTTATACTCTGCTATTCGGGCCGACTGGGACGCGGACTATACCCAATAGTCAGGACTGCAGCAAGGGAATCCTCGAACATCTACATTTATGGTAGGTACAAAACTGTACTTTTCTATTGCCTGTTTTTATATGGGCAGTCTTCACTTCACTCTGGATGTTCAGTGGTCAGATGTTCTTTGTGTTTCACTGTTGCAGTCATCACATTTGGGTTATCTGCCTGCAGGTAGCCCTCAGCTGGCCTGAATACCAGAGTCTTCAGATTTCTGCGTCGGATGCTGTCACTTCTTCCTTGACATCAGGTCGTCAGGGGTATAAAACACGCAGCCGACTCCATTACATCAGTCTTTTTGCCATGCGGTGCCCGAAGCAGAAGCAGTTTGCAAGTGCTGGTCGGCCGACTCCTGAAATTTTCGTTTTCGAGTTTCAAACCCGAAGTCTTCAAAAAAGCTAAGTACCCCGTTGGGGATCCTTTTTCTTGCTCTAACCGATGTCAGTAAAAGTTAACAATTGTCTAACCTGTGGAAAGCAAATACCTCATAGAAATTTTCATTCTTACTGCATCCCTTGCTTAGGCCCAGACCACGACGTCCCTCGTTGTCATTTTTGTGCCTTGTTCAATGCCCGAACTATTCATCGTTGGGCTATTTTTGCAGCTAATTACTTTCGTACTTGTTCTGTGTACTCTGAAATGACTTTGTCAAGCCGTCAGACTACTGATCTTCCAGAAGAACGTAAGGATAAAGACACAGACACAGACCACATAGGTCCAGAACTGCCGACGATGCTTCCGTTAAGCTAATCGCCAGTCCGCCAGTACTCAGTGAGGCGCTTTTGTAGCCCCTGATATCCGCTACTTCTGATTTGCCGGTCTCTACTGAGACCCATTGAAAGTCCGGTAGGCCGCGAGATGCTTCTTTGACTGTGGAACCTGCGGATGTCTCTACCTTGGATGGGTCCGGAGCCGCTGTGCAGGCACCGGCTTCTGAGGGTGTATTCAGGCCTACATCGTTTTCATGCAGGCCAAAAACTCGCAGTACGTCTAGAAAACCGACGAAACCAAACCGC
The DNA here is from genome assembly GCF_019279795.1 of Protopterus annectens. Lineage (NCBI taxonomy): Eukaryota > Metazoa > Chordata > Ceratodontiformes > Protopteridae > Protopterus > Protopterus annectens. The sequence goes on from NC_056730.1 coordinate 184,451,151, forward strand.
AGGCTCAGGCCCATATGCCTAAAAAACAAATGCTTAGAATGGCTGAAGACCTTATTGCCTTACTTAGGGGAAGCCAACCTTCCCCCTCTAAGAGACCTAGAACTGATTTTCTTTCTGATCAGGAATCTGATATTTCTGCTCCTTCTGATTACCAGGATTTGCACTTATCTACTTATGAGGATTCTGATGCAGAGGATTCCATTCTGTCTGCTTTCCCTCCAGAAGATTTTTCTTTTGGCGAAACCTTGCACACTCTTAGGGAACATTTTTGCTGGGAAAGCCAGGATTACTCTGAGTCCAAAAAGGGACTTAGGGAATTCTTACTCCTACCTCAACACAGGCCTTTAGCTATCCCTCCTGTTCTGGACATTGTAGATGATGCTTTCTTGGAATCTAGCCTTACCCTAGACTCCAGCTCTCAGAAAACCTGACAGTTACTACAGAGTACCTGGCTCTCACAAGTTCCTCTTCATAAATCCTTCTGCGGATCCAGAGACCATTTCCTAAACACAAAAGGCATTAAGGCTACTGCTGCCAAAAATCCTACCCCTTCTGATAAAGATTCTAGAGCCTTGGACAAGAAGGTATACACGCCTGCTACTTTGGCCATTAGGGCTTTGAATTACCAGTTTTATATGTTAAAGTATCAGCAGCATATTATGGGTCTACTTAAACAGAAAATGATGTTGATTCCTGACTGTGCTGAACACAAAGAATTGCAAGGTTTAATGCATTCTGCAGAACAAGTTGGTAAACATACTTTGCATTGTGGTTTTGATGTTTTAGAAGCATCTTACAGGGCTGCTGTCACTGGGTCTGTACTTATAAGGCATGCTTGGCTTAAGGAACAAAACTTGCCAGATCATGTTAAAGTTAAATTACTGGGTGCTCCCTTAAACCAAGACCATCTTTTTGGCAACAAAGCAGAAGAAGTCCTCAAAAGGATGGCGGAAAAAGCTAAATCTATGCAAACTGTTAAAGATTTCCTACAAGTACCGCCTCCCAGATTCAGTAGGCATTGGCCTTCAAAGAACTGGTCCTTTCCATTCCCCTCCAGGCCTTCTCAGTCCAAGCCCAGGAACAGCAGACCACCTAGGCTACAGTCTCAGACTACGCACAGATCTAAGCAGTGGGGGGCTCCCACTTCCAAAGCAGGTAGTAGTAAGCCACCCCCCTACGGAAAAATGGCACAATGACTTAACTTTAAACCTTCCAAGCCCTGCTCTACTACCTGCTCCTTTAGGAGGAAAGCTCACCCTGCATGCAAAAAACTGGGAACTCATTACCCAGGATAAATGGGTTTTGAACATAGTTTCCCAAGGATACAGATTCCACTTCCACACACTACCAACCCCAAATGGTTGGCCAGACTTACCCCCAAATCAGTGGGCGGAGGCCCAACAGCAGGTTCTCTCTCTTCTCAGTATCAGGGCTATTCATCCTGTCCCAGCAGAAAAAGGTGACAAGGTTTTTATTCAAGACTTTTTCTGGTACCCAGAAAAGACAACTCCTGGCGTCCTATCCTGGACCTCTCTATTCTCAACACCTTCCAACCAAATGGTGTTGAAGTGCTAAAGTATAACCAAGTAACAAGTAGTAGCACAACGTTGCGAGTCTACAGATACGATTTATTAATACAAAATACACAAATAGTTAAGCGCTTTCATCAAACAGTATGACTTCGTCAGAACAATTGAAATATAAACTTTCAGGCTTAAATAACCCACAGTTTGAATTAATTGGTCTAGAAATTAACAAATCATATTTCAAACATGCCAAATCTCATAAATAATAAAACAAATAAATAAATCCAGCATTAAACATGTATACCATTGCAATGTACATATAAAAATAAAAATTATAAATTATAATGCAAAAGTGCAGGAGTATGAACTGTTGACATTTTAAAAAAGACTTTCTTACATATTAAAAATTACTTCACTGACTGAACAGCCAGTGTGTTATACTGAATCTGCCTTCTCTTTCAAAACAGGCATAATTGAAAGATATTCATTGATGCCCGGGGGGTGGTCAGCAGCTAATCGAAGTTGCCACATCAATTCCTTCTTATGTAGCCTATTTTGCCAATCACCCCCCCCCTCACATCTACTGTGACAAAATCCAAAATATGAAACTTAAAACCACTACAATTTCTACACAACCCACTGTGTTTGTATAATGCATTAGTATTTTTTCCACATTTAATATCATATAAATGCTCATATATCCTGTTCTTCAACATCCTTTCCGTCTTTCCCACATAGAATGAAGAACAAGAATTACATTTGGCAAGATATACCAGTTTACTGGAACAACAGTTCCCATTTTTCAAATAAATATGACACTTGTTGAAATTATTGATAGTGATGTCATGTTCAAGCATTATATATGAACAATAATGACATCTACCACAAGGCTTACTACCATATGAGTTGCTCTGTTTTTCATTAGAGTTTCTGGAAACCTCCACTAAGGATTTCATGTTACTACCTACTTTGGTGGAAAAAATAGGCTTGTCCCCAAGGACCTGGATTATTTCAGGATTGGTTCTGAAAATATTCCAATTCTTTGACAAAGTTGTTTTAACTTGAGAATAAAGGGGACTAAACTGTACTACACATGCCTGTTGGAAATTAGTGCCAACCCTGGTATTACCAAATTCAACAACATCACCTGATTTATGATTAATGCTACCCAGTAATGGTTTGTACACGGTACCTCATTTTTCACCAACCTCCTCAAGTATTGAATCAATGAAGTACCCCGGGTAGCCTCTCTCTAAGAACATCTTCCTTAGATTCTGAAATTCCAGTATCACGTCCTCTTTTATAGTGGTCATTCTGGCTATCCTCACTGCCTGCCCCTTTACAATACTTCTTTTCTGGTGAATAGGGTGGTGACTGGTATAATGCAAATATGCATTGCAAAATGTATTTTTTCTGTAGATTTTGGAGTGGAACCTGTTTTGTTTTTTGAAAATCTGCACATCAAGGAAATTAATTTCCTGCTGGTGGTATTGAAAAGTAAATTTTAAATACCTAGTAGTCTGATTTATATATTCCAAAAACCTAGGGATTCCTGCTACATCCCCTTTCCACACAATAAAAATATCGTCCAAAAATCTACCATAGTATGCAATGCAAGATGAAAATTCCATATCAGGTTGAAAAATATATTTTTGTTCCCACCGTAGAAGCACCAAGTTAGCATACAAAGGGGCACAGGCAGCACCCATAGCAACTCCCTGCAGTTGTTTGAAGTATTCACCACCAAAAAATATAAAATTATTCTCAAGAATCAGGCTCATTAACTCACATAAAAGTGGTACCTCATCAGGTTGTAAAACAGAGTGGGAAAAGAGAACTTCCTCGAAAAAATCTAGCCCTTCCAGTTTTGGAATACAAGAAAAAAGATCCTGTACATCAGTTGTAAGAAACCAACAATCAGCTATCCAAATATCTTGCTTAAGCTGACCCAAGAAGTCCCAAGAATCCTTTAACAAGTGCGGAAATTTGCTGACAATATGTTTCAGTTTTACATCCACATAAACCGCTAGGTTATGCGTCTTAGAACCTGCGGCTGCAACTATGGGTCTAAACGGTGGTTTCCTGAAATCTTTGTGGACCTTCTGTATCCCAAAGATGGTTGGTATCCTAGGAAATTTATTTGATAAAAAGTTATATTCTTCCTTCGAAATTCTCTGGTCTATCAGATATTCATATAAGTAACTATCCAATCTCCGATAGGAAATATTGATTTCATTTTTAGAACATAAAGAATATCTGTCCTCCTGGAATAGAATATTCTGCATATCATTGTTGTAGAGGCCTGCAGATCAGAAGTAGCGGATATCGGGGGCTACAAAAGCGCCTCACTGAGTACCGGCGGACTGGCGATTAGCTTAACGGAAGCATCGTCGGCAGTTCTGGACCTATGCGGTCTGTCTCTGTCTTTATCCTTACGTTCTTCTGGAAGATCAGTAGTCTGATGGATTGACGAAGTCATTTCAGAGTACACAGAACAAGTACGAAAGTAATTAGCTGCAAAAATAGCCCAACGACGAATAGTTCGGGCGTTGAACAAGGCACAAAACTGACAATGAGGGACGTCGTGGTCTGGGCCTAAGCAAGGGATGCAGTAAGAATGAAAATTTCTATGAGGTATTTGCTTTCCACAGGTAAGACAATTGTTAACTTTTACTGACATCGGTTAGAGCAAGAAAAGGACTAGCGGGTACTTAGCTTTTTTGAAGACTTCGGGTTTGAAACTAGAAAACGAAAATTTCAGGAGTCGGCCGACCAGCACTTGCGAACTGCTTCTGCTTCGGGCACCGCATGGCAACCCTAGACTTAAAGGAAGCTTACCTGCACATCCCAATAAGAGGATCCTGCAGACAATACCTACGTTTCAGGGCGGGCTCCATGCACTTTCAGATGTTCTTCGTGTTTCACTGTTGCAGTCATTACATTTGGATTATCTGCTTGCAGGTAGCCCTCAGTCAGCCTGATTAACAAAGTCTTGGGTCCTGCGTCAGTTGCTGTCCCCTCTTCAATGACGTCATGTCGTCAGGGGTATAAAACATGCAGCCGATGCCATTACATCAGTCTTTCTTGCCGTGCGGTGCCCGAAGCAGAAGCAGTTCGCAAGTGCTGGTCGGCCGACTCCTGAAATTTTCGTTTTCGAGTTTCAGAACCGAAGTCTTCAACTAAAGCTAAGTACCCTATTGGGGAATCTTTTTCTTGCTTCTTACTGGTGTCAGTAAAAGTTAATAATTGCATTACTTGTAGAAAGCAAATACCTCATAAAGATTTTAATTCGTACTGTATTCCTTGCCTAAGCCCTGACCATGACGTACCTTGCTGTCAGTTTTGTGCTTTATTTATTTAGCGCACTATCTGTCGTCGGTATATTTTCGCCTCTAAATGTTTCGGTTCTCGGTTTAATTATCCAGAAATGTCATCGGTTAGCCATCCGACTATCGGGATTCAGAAAAAACACAAAGATAAAGACAGAGACAGGCCGCCGCGGTCCAAAACTGTCAACAACGCTTCTCCTAAGCCAGTTGCCAGTTCGCCGGAACTCAGTGAGGCGCTTTCGCAGCCCCTGATACTCGCTACTTCTGATTCGCAGGCCTCTACTGAGACCCATTCGGAGTCCGGTTTGCCACAAGATGCTTCAGCTATAGAACGCGCGGATGTCTCTACCTTGGATGGGTCCGGAGCAGCTGTGCAGACAGCGGCTTCTGAGGGTGTATTCAGGCCTACAGACTTGCATATTAAACCGACACCTCCTTCTTTACTTAGGCCTAAATCTTGAATCATGCCTAAAAAAAACGACACCCAGACCACATGCTCAGGCCTCTATGCCCAAAAAACAAATGATAAGAATGGCAGAAGATCTAATAACTCTAATCAGGGGTAGCCAACCCCCACCCCCCTTCTAAGAGGCCTAGGACTGAAGTTGATTATGAATCTTCTGATCAGGATTCTCTTTTTTTCTAATCTTTTGATGATCTGTATTTGCCCTTATCTACTTATGAAGATTCTAATGCAGAGGACTCCATTCCCCCTGCTTGCCCTCCTGAGGATTTTTCTTTTGGGGAAACCTTACATACTCTAAGGGAGTATTTCCACTAGGAAAGCCAGGATTTTTCTTATTCAAAAAAGAGGCTTAGGGATTTCCTTCTACCTCAGCATAGGCCTTTAGCTATTCCTCCTGTACTAGACATTGATGATGCATTTTCGGAATTCAGTTTGGCCCCTGATTACTTGCCTCCTGCTCCCAGAAAACCTGACAGATACTACAGGGTCCCTGAGTCCCACAAGTTCCTTTTTAAAAATCCTATTGCAGATCCAGAGACTGTTTCACAGGGGCCCAAGGGCATTAAGGCTTTTACTGCTAAAAATCCTACCCCTTCTGATAGAGACTCCAGGGCGCTGGGTAGATGGGGTAAGAAGGTTTACACTTCTGCAACCTTGGCCATTAGGGCTTTAAACTGCCAGTTTCATATGTTAAAGTATCAGCAACATGTTATTGGACTGCTTAAACAGAAAATTATGTTGATTCCTGACTTTGTGGAAAATAAAGAATTACAGGATTTAATGCATTCTGCTGAACAAGTTGGAAAACATATTTTACAGTGTGGTTTTGATTCATTAGAGGCCTCTTGCAGGGCTGCTGTTACGGGATCTGTGCTGAGAAGGCATGCTTGGCTTAAGGAGCGATCTTTGCCTGATCATGTTAAAGCTAAATTGTTGGATGCTCCCTTAAATCAGGACCGCCTGTTTGGCAACAAGGCTGAGGAAGTTCTTAAAAAGATCGAAGATAAAGCTAAATCTATGCAAACTGTTAAAGATTTCTTTCAAGTTCAGCCTCCTAGATTTAGTAGGCACTGACCCTCTAAGAATTGGTCCTTTCCAGCCCCTTCCAGATCTTCTCAAGCCAAACCAGACACAGCAAAAACCCCAGATTTCAGTCCCAGGGGACACACAGGACTAAGCAGTGGGGGGCCTCCACTTCCAAATCTGGGAGTAATAAGACTCCCCCTATGGTAAACTGTCTCAGTGACTTCCTTTTACAAATTCCAAGCACTTATCAACTGACTGCCCCTTTGGGGGGAAAGATTGCTCTTTATGCAAAGAATTGGGAACTCATTACCCAGGACAAATGGGTTTTAAATATAGTTTCCCAGGGATACAGATTTCACTTCCACATGCTGCCAACACCAAGCGGTTGGCCGGACCTACCCCAAATCAGTGGGCAGAGGCCCAAATACAAGTACTTTCTCTCTTAAGCATGGGGGCTATTCAACTGGTACCAGAAGAGGAAAATGAATATGGTTTCAACTCGAGACTTTTCCTGGTACCCAGAAAAGACAATCCATGGCGTCCTATCCTGGACTCTAAACACTTTTTTGGAGATTCCAAAATTCAAGATGCTGACTCCTCACCAATTACTTCCTATGCTAGGCAAAGATGCCTGGTTGGCAACACTAGATTTAAAAGAAGCATACCTGCACATCCCAGTCAGGGAATCTTGCAGAAGATACCTATGCTTCAAAGCAAGCTACACGCGCTATCAGTTCTCTGCACTGCCCTTTGGCTTATCTACTGCGCCCAGGGTATTCACAAATTGCCTAGCTCCAGTCATTGCATTTTGCAGGCGAAGAAATATTCAAATATACCCATACCTGGGCGATTGTCTAATTCGGGCAGAAAACCAGGACATACTTTTGAATCATCTGTTTTTTGTACAAAGGGTGCTAACTTGTCTGGGGTACACCATAAACGAAAAGAAATCACACCTGGTACCCTGTCAACAAATTATATTCCTGGGAGCAAGCTTGAATACAACTTCCCAGATGGCTTACCTCACACCAGAGAAACAAATTAATTTGACAACTTACTTCAAACAAGTGGCCACAAAAACCCTGCTATCTGCAAGACAAATACTGCAAGCCTTGGGGTTCATGGCCTCCTGCATTCTTTTAATTCCATATGCAAGACTGCATATGAGGAAACGACAGGGTTATCTAAAAAGCCTATGGTGTCAACATTCTCAGGATCTAGAAGCAATGATTCCTATCATACATTGCCTATGCCTAGATTTCCTTTGGTGGGCAGCGGCCTGCCACCAAAACAAGGGACTACCTTTCACACCACCCCCGGCCGCCCAAACCCTAACAAAGTTAAGGTCCCAGGCTGGGGTTGGAGCTCTCCTGGGTGGTCTCAAATTTTTGGCCCCACTGAGGAACTGCTTGAGCAGACTATGCATGGGGGGCTCACCTGGCAGGGAAGTGCATTCAGGGCAAATGGAACCCAAGTCAAATGCACCTGCATATCAATCAAAAAGAAATGTTAGCTGTACAGAATGCTCTGGCAGACTTCAAGGACCACATTCTTCCAGGACAACTAATGTTAAAGACAGACAACACCACTGTTATGTGGTACATAAACAAGCAAGTTGGGTACACATTCTTACCCCCCTGCAGACTAGCCATGGCATTGTGGAACACAGCCTTGAGCTACCAAGTGCACCTACAAGCTCAATTCCTGCCAGGAAAATTAAATACACTGGCAGACGGACTAAGCATAACCCTCATGGACCCACACGAGTGGAAACTGGAACCAAGGATTTTCAACATGTTGACAAGCAAATGGGGGAGCCCAGATATAGACCTGTTTGCCTCTCCGCAGAACTACCAATTGGACAAATTTTGCACAAGGTCTCCCCACAAACAAGCCTGGAAATGGATGCTTTGTCCTTCAGTTGGAAAAAGCTATCAGTCTATGCCTTCCCTCCTCTGACTCTGCTCTCCAAAGTACTACTAAAAATCAAACAGGACAAACCAAGGATGATTTTGATTGCTCCAGACTAGCCGCGTCAACACTGGTACCCCCTCCTGCACAGAGTGTCACGGATATCCCCATGGAACCTGCCTCAGACTTCTTCCCTGTTGTCTCAGCAGGAGAGCCAGATTTTGCACCCTCAGCTTCTAACACTGAACCTTGCAGCCTGGCTAATTACTTAATCTCTGCTTTATCATCCCTCAGTAAACCTGTGATGGATATCATTTTAGAGGCAAGGAGGCCTAGTACTACAAAATCTTATGCTGGAAAATGGAAAAGATTCTGTGCCTGGAACCAGTCTCAAGGGATGAGCACAGCAGCACCCAATTTACTTCAGATTTTACAATATTTAACTGAGATGCTTCACAAGGGCCTGCATTTTTCCTCCATTAAAATCCACGCCTCAGCCATTTCAGCTCATTATAACACAGAACCTCCTCTCTTCTCTCATCCACTGCTCAAGCAGTTCCTCAGCGGGGCCAAAAATTTGAGACCACCCAGGAGAGCTCCAACCCCAGCCTGGGACCTTAACTTTGTTTTGGAGAAACTAACTCTACCTCCCTTCGAGCTAGCTGCTACTGCAGACTTAAAATTTCTTTCTTGGAAAACAGCTTTCCTTTTAGCAATCACTTCAGCTAGAAGGGTTTCTGAATTACAGGCTGTTATGGCAGTGGAGCCTTTCATCATCTTTCATGCGGACAGGGTATCCCTCAGAACCAATCCATCCTTCATGCCCAAGGTGGTATCCAGTGTGGATCTTAATCAGTCCATTCATTTGCCAACCTTCTTTCCCAATCCACAGAACAAAGGGGAACGGATACTGCATTCCTTAGATGTGCACAGACAACTTAGATTCTACTTGGACAGGACTAAATCTCAAAGGAAATCTGAAAAACTGCTGGTGGCATTTGCTACAGGGGCAGAGGGGAAGGCTATTTCAAAGCAAACCATTTCTAAATGGATAGGCCATTGCATTCATTTCTGCTATAAGCACCATGGAAAGCATATCCCCTAGGGGATCAGACCTCACTCCAACAGGGCTGCATCTACCTCTACAGCCTTTCTCAGAGGCATCCCTACCAGGGGCATCCTAGTAGCTGCTACCTGGAGTTCTGTACATAGTTTCATCAAGCATTATCATTTGCCAATTTTCTATAAATCCAGAGCTGACTTTGCCACTGCAGTCTTGCAGGGCCTTATAGCTGGTCCTAATGCTATCTAAATTCCTCCTTCTAACCATAGCTTTGGGAATCTACCCAAATGTAATGACTGCAACAGTGAAACACGAAGAACATAGTACAGTTGTGTACACTTACCATAAATGTAGATGTTCGAGTGTATTCACTGTTGCAGTCCTGGATGTCCTTCATGGATGCATCTGCAGTCATAACAACTAGGGTTGTCCTGTCGTCAGGCAGCCCTTCAGTCGGCCGGATTCCAAAGTCCGGGTCCGGCTTCGGCTGATGTCGCACTTCACCCGACGTCATCTCTGTTGGTCTTCGGGTATAAAAGCATCAGCCGACGCCATTTTCCTCAGTCTTTCTTGCCGCGTGGCGCCCGAAGCAGAAGCTGTTTGCAAGTGCCGGTCGGTCGGATCCAGAGATTACTTCTACCGAATACTACTTCGAAGACTTCTAAAGCTAAGTACCCCGTTGGGGACTCTTTCTTGCCTCAGCCGATGTCAGAAAAAGTTAATAATTGTTTAACCTGTGGGAAACAAATACCTCATAAAGATTTCCACTCTTATTGTCTGCCTTGTTTAGGCCCAGCCCACGCAGCAGCCTGTTCGGCCTGTGCTTCTTTCAACCGACGAACGCTTAGGCGTCGGTCGGAGTTTGCAGAACAGTTTTCGGTTCTGATTTTGCGTACATTATGCCGTCGGATCCTCCCACTACCCAATCTGCCAAAAGCAAAGATAAAGACCGACACTCACGGTCCGCGGTTTCGGCCGAAACCATGGTTAAGCAAACCGCGAGTGTCTCGGTTTCGGCCGAAACCGAGAAAACTGATCAAAGTACAACTGAACCTATCTCTACAACTGAGGCCCCTGCTACCACTCTTGAATCGGCCTCAGAAATTTTATCCACTACGGTGGTTGCCACTGACTTATCAGACACCATTCCCTTGGATGTCTCTACCCCAGCACGTGGTGCTGCTAGGCCTCCAGCAGCCATGTCCATTAAGGCCTTCGCCAGGGCTAAAGCAGCCAAGACTACTAAGACAGTGCCTGTTAAACACCCCACAACCAGGCCCTCTTCTAGTTCTCAAATGCTTACTTTGGCAGAAGATTTAATTTCATTAATTAGAGGATCTCAATCTCACCCAGACAGGGCCTCTCAGCCCCCAGAGAAGAGACCTAGGGCAGAGCCCCTGAGCCAGTGTCCTCTGATGATTCTGCTGACGAATCAGACATAACTGACCAGCCAGAGGCTCCTTTCTCCAATTTTGAAGATTCTGATGCTGAAGAATCCATTCCAGCTGCTTCCCCACCAGAAGAATTCTCCTTTGGGGAAACCTTACATGCCATGAGAGCAGTTCCAATGGCAGCAACAGGATTTTCAGACTCCAGAAAAGACTTAGGACCTTTCTGCACCTCCCACAGCACAGGCCCTTAGCTATACCTCCTGTTCTCTCTGTGGTGGATGATGCTTTCAATGATGTCTGCTCCTCCAGATTCTTTACCCCAGCTCCTGCCAAACCAGACAGATTTTACAGGGTGCCAGATACTCATCACCACCTTTACAAGGCCCCACTTGCAGACCCGAAACTATATCCCAGGGTCCCAAGGCAGTAGCGACCATAGCTAAAAACCCTATTCCTTCTGAAAGGGAAGCAAGGTCATTAGACAGATGGGGTAAAAGGTCTACACTTCAGCTACTCTCTCAGCTAGAGCTTTAAACTGTCAGTTTCACATGATACAATACCAAGAGTTTATGCTTGATCAGTTAACTAAAAACTAACCACTGATGAATCTCTTGATAAGAAATATGTATTAGAAATGGTAAATAACATACAACAGGTTAGCAACCATTCCTTAAAATGTGGCTATGATGCACTGGAGGCTTCATTTAGATCAGCCATGACTGGCACAGTGATAAGAAGGCATGCATGGCTAAAGGAGCAAGCTTTACGGATCATGTTAAAGCTAAGTTGCTAGATGCTCCTATGGATAAGACAAGTTTGTTTGGTACACCTGCCCAGCAGGTTATGAAGAAAATGGAAGAAAAGGCAAAATCTGTTCAAACGGTTAAAGATTTCTTGCAGGTTCAACCCGAAGGTTTAGCAGGAACTGGCCTGCCAAAAATTGGTCCTTTCCTGACTCCACAAAATTTCAAAGGGGCAGGAATAGACGTTCCAGAGGCAGAAACCAATCCAGAGGAGGTGCCTACAGAGGACGACAGTGGCAAGGTAACAACAGAGGCACAGACACAACCACTGCCACTACATCAGCACAACCACAGTGACTTAACCCTAAATCCGCCTACCAGGGAACAAATAGCAGCTCCTCTAGGCGGAAAGTTAACCTTATTTTCAAAGAACTGGCACTACATAACAAAAGACAAGTGGATTTTACAAACCATAGATCAAGGTTACCGGTTTCACTTCCACACTTTACCAGTCAAAAGAGGAATGCCAAATCTACCTTCAAATCAAAAAACAGAGGCACTACAACAGATAATGGAGTTAGCAAACATGAGAGCTGTGGAAAGAGTGCCAACAGCAGAGCAAGGAAAGGGTTCTACTCCAGACTATTCCTAGTTCCAAGAAAGGAAAAAGTTGGAGACCAATTCTCGACCTGTCCACCTTAAATACATACATCATTGTCCCAAAATTCAAAATGCTGACCCTACAGCAACTTCTTCCCATGCTGGGCAAGGAGTCTTGGCTGGTAACTCTAGATCTCAAGGAGGCATACCTGCACGTCCCCATTCGACCAATCTGCAGAAGATACCTCAGATTTCTTGCAGGATCAGAGCACTATCAATTCTCAGCATTGCCCTTTGGCTTATCTACTGCGCCCAGAGTATTCACAAAATGCCTGGCATCAGTAATCGCCCATTGCAGACTACAGGGAATTCAAATTTACCCATACCTGGACGACTGCCTGCTACAAGGGGACAACAAAAGCAAGCTGACAACAGATTTACAAAGGGTCATTTACTTGCTACAAGCACTGGGATACACAGTCAATTTACAAAAGTCAAGGCTGATACCATCCCAAACAAGGACATTCTTGGGCGCGGAATTGGACACAGTAAAACAAATGGCATTCCTGAGGAGCTTATTAAGCTCAATTTATAGTAGGGGTGGGCAGCTTAAAATCAGCAGGTTTAAAAAGCAGATCAGCAAAGGGGAGGGTGGTAGAAAGCACAGCAGGGAATCACTAGCAGTGCTTCAGTTTATGCAGGCTTCATATCCTTTCAGACAGATAAAAGCCCAGAATTTCACTGAGTATTTTAAGTATCACTCAAGAGACAATTTAACCAGCAAAAAATGTGAAATGTGCAGCCTAGATAATTTAAATGTCCACCTCTCACATAGAACAAAAACACTAGGCCAAGCAGATTTCTTAAAATAGAAAATAAAATGGATCAAAAGCCTTCGATACAATATCCCACTCGGGCATTATAGATAAGCTCACCAGCTTAAATATAAACCCCTATGTCACCTGGGTTGCAAACTGGCTCAAGGACAGAACCCACATGGTTAGAATTGCTGGAGCCATGTCAGACTCCAAACCAGTTACAAGTGGCGTCCCACAAGGCTCAGTCCTGGGGCCGAAGTACAGGCCAACACGGAAGGACTTTGACTGACCAAGTTCGCAGATGACTGCAAACTAGCAGCCATAATCGACTCTCCAGCCGACACAAGCATCCTACAAAAGGGCCTCATAAAAACAGACAACTGGTGCCAGAGCCATGGCCTCAAGCTAAATGCCAAAAAGTGTATAGTCATCCCCTTTGGCAAAAATAAAGTGCCCACAAATTACCACCTAGGTGGTAGTCCATTAAGTACGGAAGAAGTAATTAGGGACCTGGGGACCCAAGTTGATAGCAATCTCTCATTTGAAAACCACGTGGCCAAAATGGTTAGAAAAACATTTTATATAGCCCACCTAATCATGAAGGGATTCACATCTAGATCAGGGGAGGACATCGTGCCTCTTTACTCATCCCTCATCAGGCCCATAATTGAGTACAGTGCCCCTTTTGGGATGTACCTTACCAGACACCTGCAGCAACTGGAAAGACCCCAAAAGTACCTCACCAAGAGGATCAAAGGGCTCAAACAGATGCCATATGCTGCCCGGTTAAAGAAACTCCAGCTCTACTCAGTGGCATACCGCCTGCTCAGAGGCGATCTGTGCCTGACATATAAAGCCATGTCCAACCTGGAATTAATGGACATGCTGCACCTCAGAAAATCCAAATCCCATCGAGCTACGCGCTCCAGAGACTTGAACCTCAGCACTGAAATAAATAGGACATGCTGGAGGGACAGATTCATAACCCAGAGGCTCCCTTCACTCTGGAATAAAATCCCAGTCCAGGTTAGGCAGAGTCCCTCATTGACTCTCTTCAAGAGGAATCTTGATGAGTGGATGGGAGATCGTAGGTTTACCCCAGGTATCACTTCTGTGTCACTGTTAGACAGAGGCACAGTATACTAACCTCGAAAAAGGGCATAGCAGAATTCATTCAAAATTGGTGGCGAAAGCCAAACACACTCTGGCTAGGCTTATAAATGCCCTAGGGCAGATAGCCTAGTATGAACCTATGAACCTAATCAAGTATCAGAAGGCAACTCATGTCAGTCACACACACAAAAATATAGGTTTCCTGACCCAGCAGAGAATCACAAGTAGTGCTTTAGCTTATGCAGGCTTCAAATCTTTTCAGACAAAAGCACAACAAATGGGGTTGGGGACAATCTTGTCCCCTTTGTCAAAAGGCAATGAAAGCGTGGCAGTGGGCGATCCCCTCCATCCACTTTCATACTGGCGAAATCTAATGTGCTAGCAGACAAGCTCAGCAGTTCCATTCTGATGCCTCATGAATGGTCTCTCACTCAAGGAGTGGTGGAGAGGATTTTCCATCCATGGGGTCAGCCTTGCTGCGGTGTCTTTGCACCTCCCCACAACAAGTGCAGCAGGGTCTTTGCCCTATTCCCCTCTCCAGGGGTGTCACTGAGAGATGCTTTAGTTCACGTTTGGCCCTCCAGTCTCCTTTATGCTTACCCCTCTATACATATAATTTCCAAATTCTTACAGCCTCTGCTTGAGAAGCACGGCTATCCCCATTGCCCCTTTTTGCCCTCATCAAGTGTGGTTCCCCTTGGTCACACCTTCACTATCCACCCTGGATACTGGACCCCAGTCCAAACCTTCTCTCTCATCACACAGGGATGGATCATCTGGACATTACAGACCTCAGGTTAACTGCATGGTTTCTCCAATTCCATTGATAGACAGCCCAGGCTTTCCTCTCCAGTCTGACAGATACTTCTGTCTTCCCACAAGGCTTCTATGAAGAAGATCTACAAAAGTAAATTGAAAAGATTCTGTATTTGGGCTATGCAGAGAGAATTGGACCCCTTCACTGCTCCTACTTCAGCTGTCCTAGAGATTTTAGCATCTATTTTTCAAGAAGGAACTAGATGTTCATCGTGTTACCCTGCTGCATTCATCACACTTGGGTTATCCTGTCGTCAGGCGGTGCTGCAGTCGGCTGGAATTCCAAAGTCTTGGTTCGGCGTCGGTTGCTGTCACTTCTTCCCTGACGTCAGTGCGCCAGGGGTATATATAATGCAACCGACGCCATTTTCTTCAGTCTTTCTTGCCACGCGGTGCCCGAAGCAGAAGCAGTTCGCAAGTGCCGGTCGGCCGACAACTGAGATTTTCGAATTCGAATTTCAGACCGAAGTCTTCTATAAAGCTAAGTACCCCGTTGGGGAAACTTTTCTTGCCTCAGACTGATGTCAGAAAAAGTTAATAATTGTATTTCTTGTGGGAAGCAAATACCTCATAAGGATTTTCATTCTTATTGCATACCTTGCCTAGGCCCAGACCACAACGTCACTAGTTGTCGTTTTTGTGCTAGGTTTAATAAGCGTACTATTAAAAGATGCTTTGATTTCGCACAACACTACTTCGGTAGGAAATTTAACTACACCATGCCGAGGGAGCAACCGACTACCGGCATGCACAAAAAACGCAAGGATAAGGACAGACAGCCCAGGCCTAAGCCAGATTCCGAGGCCTCGACTGGCCCGGTCTCCGGTTCTCCGGTCCTCAGTGAGGCTCCGACGCAGCCCCTGACTACCGCAGATCTGGAACCCGAGACCGCTTCAGAATTTTTGACGGAATGTACCAGGCCTATGCAGCCATTTAGTTCGGGCCCTACCGACATTGCTGAAAAAGATGTCGGTGCTGCAGAAACTCCATCGGTTTCTGAAGGCGTTTTCAGACCGACGACGCTCACCATTAAATCATTTTCTAAGACGATGACTCCTATTAAATCTAAAAAGACTGCACTTCAGTCCCCTGTTCAAGGCCCTATGCCTAAGAAACAGATGCTCAAAATGGCTGAAGATTTGATCACTTTAATCAGGGGTTCCCAGCCCCCTCCTGAAAAAAGGCCTAGACAAGAGGAAGATTATGCATCCTCTGAACAAGTGTCCATTTCTTCAAACTCCTCTGAGGACCAAGATTACTCCTTCTCCCCTTATGAAGATTCTGATGCTGAGGATTCCATTCCCTCAGCTTCTCCTCCTGAAGGCTACTCCTTTAGGGAAACTTTACACACTATGAGGAACATTTTCACTGGGAAGGTCAGGACTACTCTGACTCGAAGAAAAGGCTCAGAGAGTTTCTTTTACTCCCCCAACACAGATCACTTGCCATCCCACCAGTTTTAGACATTGTGGATGATGTTTACTTAGAATCCAGTTTTAACCCTGATTCTCTTCCTCCTGCTCTGGCTAAGCCTGACAGATATTATAGAGTGCCTGATTCCCACAAATTTCTTTACAAAAGCCCAATCTCCCAGGGTCCCAAGGGGGCTAAGGCTTCTATGGCTAAAAATCCTGTACCTTCTGAGAGGGATTCCAGAGCACTAGACAGGTGAGGGAAAAAGGTTTACACCTCAGCCACTCTAGCTATGAGGGCACTAAATTGCCAGTTTCACATGCTTAAGTATCAGCAATTTCTAATCTCTCAGTTAAAGCAAAAAATGACCACTCTCCCTCAACAATCTGAATTGAAAGAAATGCAGGATCTGTTGCATGCCACTGAACAGGTGGGCAAACATACCTTACAATATGGGTTTGATTCTTTGGAGGCCTCCTGCAGAGCAGCTGTCACTGGGTCTGTTATACGTAGGCATGCTTGGTTAAAGGAACAAACCCTACCTGATCATGTTAAAGCAAAACTTCTAGATGCTCCCTTACAGCAGGATGTTCTTTTTGGAGTTAAAGCAGAAGAAGTCTTAAAGAAAATGGAGGATAAGGCAAAATCTATGCAGACAGTCAAAGATTTCTTACAGGTACAGCCCCCTCGCTTCAGCAGAAACTGGCCAACAAAAAATTGGTCCTTTCCAGCTACAGACAGACCACAGAGGGGTAAATACAGATGCCCAAGGGGCAGAGGACAATCACAAGCCCAGTACAAACCTCGCCAATGGGGCACTACAACACAGAAGGGAGGAGAAGACGGGTCCCAGTCTACCAGAAGGCAAACTCAATGACTTGCACCTCATCTGGCCAAGCAACACTCTCTTGGCAGCCCCCTTGGGAGGAAAACTCGCACTTTTTTCAGACAACTGGCACATTGTCACAAAGGACAAATGGGTCCTAGACATAATTTTACGAGGATACAGATTCCATTTTCACACCTTGCCAATGAAAAGAGGAATGCCAAACCTGCCACAAAATCAATGGGCAGAGGCACAAAGACAAATTACAGCTCTCATGGACATGAGAGCCATTCAACTGGTACCTACTCGAGAGCAAGGTCATGGATTTTACTCAAGGCTTTTTCTAGTGCCCAGAAAGGACAATGCCTGGAGACCAATTCTGGACCTATCAATTCTAAACACCTACTTGCAAGTACCCAAATTCAAGATGCTAACACTACAGCACCTTCTTCCCATGTTGGGCAAGGAAGCATGGCTAGTAACGTTGGACCTCAAGGAGGCATACCTGCATGTCCCTATCAGACAAAGTTGCAGAAGATACCTCCGTTTCATTGCAGGTTCAACCCATTACCAATAATCTGCACTGCCCTTTGGCTTATCTATTGCGCCCAGAATCTTCACAAAATGCCTGGCACCAGTAATTGCATACTGCAGACAAAGAGGAATTCAAATATACCCATACCTGGACGACTGCCTTATCCAAGCAGAAAGCAAGGACATTCTATTACATCATCTGGCTTTTGTGAAACCTCTACTAAATTGCCTGGGGTACACAGTAAACGAAAAGAAGTCAAAACTAGTACCCTCACAAAATATGACATTCCTGGGTGCCAGCTTGAATACAACGGCCCAGAAGGCTTATCTGACGCCAGACAAACAACTACAACTGACTCAATATTTCAAAACAATGGCAACAAAGGCCCAATTAACTGCAAGAAAAATTATGCAGGCCTTGGGCTTCATGGCATCTTGCATACTACTAATACCATTTGCAAAGCTGCATATGAGGAAATTACAGTGGTACCTAAAAAGCGTATGGTCTCAACACAGCCACAGCTTGGACACAATGATATCTCTCATTCCCTGCCTACAACAGGAGTTTTATGGTGGTCACAGGCATGTCAGCTCAACAAGGGTCAGCCTTTCACCTTGCCCCCAGCCAGGCAAACTATCACAACAGATGCATCAGATTACGCCTGGGGGGCTCACATGGCAGGACAGTGCGGTCAAGACGTATGGACTGCAGATCAAAGGAATCTGCACATCAATCAAAAAGAAATGCTAGCTGTACAGAAAGCTCTGACAGCCTTCAAGGATCTATTACATCCAGGACAACTGACAATAAAAACGGACAACACCACAGTAATGTGGTACATAAACAAACAAGGGGGTACTCACTCCTACCCTCTGTGCAGGCAAGCTATGACCTTATGGAACACAGCTCTGGCTTACCAAGTTCAGTTACAAGCTCAATTCCTGCCAGGACAGAAGAATACATTGGCAGACGACCTCAGCAGAAACATCATGGATCCCCACGAGTGGAAACTAGATCCACAAGTATTTACAATGATAACTCAAAAATGGGGCCTTCCAGACATAGACCTGTTTGCCAGCCCTCAAAACTATCAACTGACAAAATTTTGTACAAGGGCATTTCACCATCAAGCGTGGAAAGTGGACGCACTCTCTTTCAGTTGGAAAAACCTGACAGTATATGCCTTCCCTCCATTGCCTCTCCTCACAAAGGTACTTCTGAAAGTCAAAAAGGAGAGACCTCGACTGATTCTCATAGCCCCAGACTGGCCACGCCAGCACTGGTACCCGCTCTTGAGGAATATGGCCCACGGCCCACCATGGATATTACCACAAATTTCCCATTTACTCACACAACAAAACAATCAGATTCTTCACAGCCAGCTCAAAACCTTAAATCTGGCTGCATGGCAAATCAACTAAGCATCCAACCAGCTCCTCTTTCCCAAGCAGTTATGGATGTTATTCTGGAAGCTAGGAGGCCAAGCACCAGGAAGGCTTATTCGGACAAATGGAAAAGGTTTTGTGCCTGGAACCAATCTAAAGGCCAAGACACAATTCAGCCTCACATGCCTCACATTCTACAGTATTTAACTGAGATGTTGCACAAAGGACTTTCTTTCTCCTCCATTAAAATCCATGCTTCAGCTATTTCGGCCCACTACAACACGGATCCACCCTTATTTTCGCATCCACTTCTAAGGCAGTTCCTCAGAGGGACAAAAAACATTAGACCACCCAGGAGAGCACCTACACCAAGATGGGACCTCAATTTTGTTCTGGCAAAACTAACGCTACCTCCCTTTGAACCAGCTTTCTCTGCAGATCTTCAGTTCCTATCATGGAAGACTGCCCTGCTGCTAGCAATAACTTCGGCTAGAAGAGTCTCAGAGCTACAGGCACTAATGGCAGTGGAACCTTTCCTCATTTTTCATCAAGACAGGGTTTCTCTAAGAACTAATCCTTCCTTTATGCCTAAGGTGGTTTCCAGTGTGGCTTTAAATCAAACCATCCACTTATCCACCTTCTTCCCAAATCCACAGAACAAAGGTGAGAGACTCCTGCATTCCTTGGACATTCACAGGCAACTTTGTTACTACTTGGACAAAACTAAAGCTTTCAGAAAATCTGACCAGCTCTTTGTATCCTATGCTACAGCTTCTTAAGGGAAGGCTATATCAAAGCAAACCATTTCCAAATGGATAGGTCATTGCATACGATGTTCTTCATCTCACATTGCTGCAGTCCTTACATATGGGTAGTCTGCTGTCCTCGGTCGGCCCGAATACCAAAGTATTAGGCTGACGTCGGTCAAGGCGCTTAAAACTGACATCAGGACGTCAGGGTACAAATGCGCATGACCGACGTCATATCCTCAGTCTTTTTTGCCGCATGGTCCGATGCAGAAGCAGCGTTGCAAGTGCCGTCGGCGTTCTGAAATTTTTCGAGTTCGAGTTTCAGACCGAATCCAAGTTGGCTAAGTACCCCGTTGGGGAATATTTTGGTTTTTTCTTGCCTCAGTGTATTACCGGATGTCAGAAAAAGTGAATAACTGTATTTCTTGTGGGAAACAGATACCGCATAGGGATTATCATTCTTTGTGCATTCCTTGTTTGGGGCCTGAGCACGACGTTGTCGGGTGTCGCTTTTGTGCTAGGTTCAATAAGCGCACTATTAAGCGAAGGTTAGATTGTGCTAGGCTGGTCTTTGGTAAGCGGTGCAATTATAATATGCCGTCGGACTCTCCGGCGCCCGCTTCTTCGAAGAAGCGCAAAGACAAAACAGTTAAACCCAGGCAAGATGAGTCGTCCGTTCCGGACGCCGGTTCTTTAGAGGCTTCAGTGGAACCGGTGGTTCCGACGGAGACTTCTCTGGAGTCTCAGGGGGAGACTTTAATTTTGCAGGATGTGGCCTCTCAAGAGGCAGGTCAGGCTGAAGGGGCTTCTCAGGTTACTGTACTCCCCTCCCTTCCTAGGGTGGTTAGGCCCTCTTCTTCTGTTTCCAAGGCTTCTCCCAGAGGCAGGCCAGGTTTAGCTTCTGTTGGTGTCACTCCTAGTTCAGCAGGGTCTGTGCCTAAGAAGCACATGCTTAAAATGGCAGAAGATTTGATTACTCTGATTAGAGGTTCTTTGCCCCCTCCTGATAAGAGGCCTAAGGTGGAGCCAGAGTTGGGAAGTTTTGAGCAGGCTTCGGATGTTTCAGAGTCTTCGGCTGAAGACTTGCAGGAGTACTCTCCTTATTCGGATTCTGATGCAGATGATTCCACTCCTTCTGCTTCTCCTCCAGAAGATTTTTCTCAGAGACACTTCATTCTATGAGGAAACATTTTAAGTGGGAAGGTCAGGACTTCTCTGATTCTCGGAAAAGGCTTAGGGAATTTTTGCTTTTACCCCAACATAGGCCCTTGGCTATACCCCCTGTTCTGGATGTTGTGGAAGATGTGTTTTCAGAGGCTTCACTTAATCCTGATTCTCTGCCTCCTGCCTGTTAAACCGGATAGGTATTACAGGGTGCCTGAGGCTCATAAATATCTTTATAAGAGTCCTAGGGCGGACCCAGAAACTATTAGTCAGGGACCTAAGGGTGTCAAGGCCTCTGTTGTAAAAAATCCAGTTCCTCTCGATAAAGAGGCCAGAGCTTTGGATAGATGGGGAAAGAAGGTCTATACATCTTCTACCTTAGCTATGAGGGCTTTGAATTGCCAGTTTCATATGTTGAAATATCAAAACTTTCTTCTTTCTCAATTGAAGTCTAAGGTGGATGCTCTGGCGGAAGGCATTGAGTGTAAAGAATTACAAGATTTGGTGCATATCTCTGAACAGGTGGGTAAGCATTCATTACAATGTGGTTTTGATGCTGTGCAGGCCTCGTCTAGGGTGGCTGCCACTGGTTCAGTTCTTCGCAGGCACGCCTGGCTGAAGGATCAGAATTTATCTGACCATGTTAAGACAAGGATTTTGGATG
Organism: Protopterus annectens; assembly: GCF_019279795.1. Lineage (NCBI taxonomy): Eukaryota > Metazoa > Chordata > Ceratodontiformes > Protopteridae > Protopterus > Protopterus annectens. The sequence goes on from NC_056730.1 coordinate 184,472,689, forward strand.
CTCCTTTGCAGTCTGATGTGTTGTTTGGTTCACCTGTGGAGTCAGTCTTGAAGAAAATGGAAGACAAGGCTAAGTCTATGCAGGCTGTTAAAGATTTTTGCAAGTTCAGCCTCCGAAGTTTAGTAGGAATTGGCCTGCTAAGGGGTGGACATATCCTTCTTATGATTCTCAGTCTAGGGGTAGATCTAGGCGTGGTAGGGGCAGAGCTCAGAGTTCTTTCAGACCTAGAACAGGGAGTTCACCTGCACAATCTTCGGGTGAGGGCAGGGGCCAGTCCTTTCGTAAACAGGCCCAATGACCTACTTTTTCAGCTGCCAGATCCTTCTTGCCTGGCAGCACCTTTGGGAGGAAGGTTGGCACTCTTCAAGGAAAATTGGATTTTGATTACCCAAGACAAATGGGTATTGGATATCATACACCAGGGTTACAAGTTTTATTTCCATACCTTGCCTTCTTTCAAAGGCATGCCAGACGTTCCTCCTCAGCAAAGACTAGAGGCTCACAAACAAATTTCTCTATTACTTCAAATAGGGGCCATACAACCGGTTCCTCTGCCAGAAGTGGGCCTAGGATTTTATTCTCGCCTGTTTCTAGTACCAAAGAAAGGGAACACGTGGAGACCAATTTTGGATTTATCTATCCTCAACACATATCTGGACATTCCCAAGTTCAAAATGTTGACGTTACAACAGCTTTTACCTCTGCTGGGCAAAGATCACTGGATGGTGACTCTGGATCTCAAGGAGGCTTACCTTCATGTTCCTATCAGGCTCAGTTGCAGGAAGTATCTGCGTTTCCGGGCTGGGACTTTTCATTATCAGTTCTCTGCATTGCCCTTTGGCTTATCTACTGCCCAGAGTGTTCACGAAGGTTCTGGCTCCAGTGATAGCTTTCTTCAGGCTAAAAGGAATACAAATCTATCCTTATTTGGACGATTGCCTGATTCTGGCCCAAGGAAAGGACGAACTTCTTCATCATTTACAGTATGTGATGGCAGTGTTAAGATGCCTGGGGTATTCTGTGAACGAAATAAAGTCCAGTCTAGTACCCTCTCAGGACATGTGCTTTCTGGGTGTGAGACTGAATACAGCATCCCAGATGGCCTTTTTGACCCCGGACAAACAAAGGAATCTTTCTCTTTACTTCCACCAATTGTCTCGTCAGTCCAGGCTGACTGCAAGGACAGTCCTTCAAGCCTTGGGGTTCATGGCATCTTGTATTCTGGTACTTCCCAATGCCAAACTGCATATGAGGAAGCTACAATGGTATCTCAAAATGTATGGACGCAGCACTGCCAAGATTTGGACACTGTCATTCAGATAATACCTTGCATTCAAAAGGAATTTTTGTGGTGGGCTCAGGAATGTCACCTAAACAAGGGACTCTCTGTGACCCGACCAGAGGCGAGTCAGATTTTAACGACAGATGCCTCAGACAAAGCTTGGGGAGCTCATCTAAATGGAAAATGGGTACAAGACACGTGGCCTGCCAGACTTCAACATTTACATATCAACTTGAAGGAGATGTTAGCAGTCCAATTTGCATTGATAGCTTTCAAGGATTTACTTCTTCCAGGGCAGGTGTTGATTCAAACTGACAACACAACTGTCATGTGGTACATCAACAAGCAAGGGGACGATTCATATCCTCTATGCAGACAAGCAATGATTTTGTGGGAGACTGCTCTCAGTTTACAGCTAAATCTTCAGGCAAGGTTTCTGCCAGGAGCACAGAACTCCTTAGCAGATGTGTTGAGCAGACAAATTATGGATCCCCACGAGTGGAAATTGGATCCTCATGTATTTCAGAAATTGACAGTGTTATGGGGAACTCCAGACATAGATCTGTTCGCTTCTCCACTAAATTACCAGCTGCCAAAGTTTTGCACAAAAGGTTTCATCCCACAGCTTGGAAAGTGGATGCTCTCTCATTCAATTGGAGCAATCTTCACGTGTATGCCTTTCCACCTCTGCCTCTCCTCCCAAAGGTACTCCTGAAGGTCAGACAGGACAAGCCAAACATGATTTTAATAGCTCCGGATTGGCCTCGACAGCACTGGTACCCATTACTGAGAAGTCTGGTACGGAGCCTCCATGGCCTTTGCCTTCGATTCCTCACCTGCTGTCTCAGGAGAACAGTCATTTACTCAATGTCAAACTTCACTCTCTACATCTAACAGCCTGGCATATTCTGTTTTAAACCCTGGAGGGTCTCAGCTTCCACAACAAGTTTTGAATGTTATTTTGGAGGCCAGAAGGCCTAGTACAAGGAAAGTTTACGCAGATAAATGGAGGAGATTTTTATTTTGGAGTACAACAAAGGACTTTGATGTTTCTAAACCTAATTTAAGTGTTGCTCTTCAATACCTTACTGAGTTATTGGACAAAGGTTTGTCCTTCTCCTCTATAAAGATTCATGCTGCAGCGATTTCTGCTCACTATGACTGTGACCCACCATTATTTTCGCATCCTTTGTTTAAGCAATTCCTTAGAGGGGCAAAGAATATAAGACCCCCACGTAGAGCTCCTACTCCTGCTTGGGATCTCAATTTTGTGTTGGAGAAACTCACTCTACAACCTTTTGAGCCTGCAGCGACTGCCGAGTTGAAATATTTATCATGGAAGACTGCTTTTTTGTTGGCCATTACCTCTGCGAGAAGGGTTTCTGAATTACAGGCCCTTATGGCGGTTGAGCCTTTCCTAATTTTCCACAAGGACAGGGTATCTTTGCGTACTAACCCTTCCTTTATGCCTAAAGTGGTTTCTAGTGTGGCTTTAAACCAAACTATTCATTTGCCTACTTTTTATGCAAACCCCCAAAATAAAGGGGAAAAGATTTTGCACACTTTGGATATACACAGACAGTTGTGATATTATTTGAGCAGAACTAAAGGGTTCAGGCAGTGTCAGCAGTTGTTTGTTTCATTTGCTTTGGGTTCTCAGGGCAAACCTGTTTCAAAACAGACTATTTCTAAGTGGATTGGTTTTTGTATTGCTTTCTGTTATTCCCATCATGGTAAGGAGATTCCAGCTGGGATTAGGCCTCATTCCACTAGGGCTACTGCCACTTCTACAGCTTTTTTAAGGGGGGTGGCTACTAAAGATATTTTGGAGGCAGCTACTTGGAGTTCAGTGCATACTTTCTCTAAGCATTACCACCTTCCACTTTACTCTAAATCTAGGGCTGGTTTTGCCACTGCAATTTTACAGGGCATTTTGGCAGCTCCTAATGCTTTATAGTTTTGCCATCCTCCCTTACCTCTGCTTTGGGATTCTACCCATATGTAAGGACTGCAGCAATGTGAGATGAAGAACATAGTACAGTTTTGTACCTACCATAAATGTAGATGTTCAAGATCCACATTGCTGCAGTCCAATTTACCCTCCTCCTTCCCTCTGTAGTTAGAGGCGGTTGTGTGGTTTGGGTTGTGAATATTGTAAATATTGTAAATATGATTAGTGCAGGGGTGGTTGGTTGTTTTTTGGCTTTGGCCTTTCTTTTTAGGGCCTTCTGACATCTGGGGCAAGAAAAGACTGAGGATATGACGTCGGTCATGCGCATTTGTACCCTGACGTCCTGATGTCAGTTTTAAGCGCCTTGACCGACGTCAGCCTAATACTTTGGTATTCGGGCCGACCGAGGACAGCGGACTACCCATATGTAAGGACTGCAGCAATGTGGATCTTCGAACATCTACATTTATGGTAGGTACAAAACTGTACTTTTTTGCTACACCCAACATGGAAAACCAGTTCCTGCTACCATTAGGCCCCACTCTACCAGGGCAACAGCTACTTCTACAGCCTTTCTCAGGGGGATTCCAATCAAGGAGATTTTGAAAGCTGCAACTTGGAGTTCAGTACACACCTTTACCAAACACTATCACTTACCACTTTACTCTAAGACCAGGGTGGGCTTCGCCACTGCAGTTCTGCAGGGCCTTCTAGCCTCCTCTAACCCTCTATGATACCTCCACCCATCCTTAGCTTTGGGATTCAACCCAAGTGTGATGACTGCAGCAGGGTAACATGATGAACATAAGTACAGTTTTGTACCTACCATAAATGTAGATGTTCGAGTGTACACCCTGCTGCAGTCCAGGTTACCCTCCCTCCATCCCCTCTGACCTACTGGCTAAATCTCTTCAATACCTTCCTGATGTATTTGCTTGTAGCTGAAGGGATTTTGTGTTTGTGCAAGTTTACTCAATTTGGTGTTAATTACTGACCACCTTTTTGGGGGCACCTGGCATCTGGGGCAAGAAAAACTGAAGAAAATGGCGTCAGTTGCATTATATATACACCTGGCGCACTGACGTCAGGGAAGAAGCGACAGCAGCCGACGCTGGACCAAGACTTTGGAATTCCAGCCAACTGCGGGACCGCCTGACGACAGGATAACCCAAGTGTGATGACTGCAGCAGGGTGTACACTCGAACATCTACATTTATGGTAGGTACAAAACTGTACTTTTCCCTGCTATCAAAGTGCAGTTGACAGCCATATGTAATTTTCATTCAGGTGAAAGTGCTTCATCATTAGCTTTTTCAAAATTGTGCAAGGTGTTTCTCAAAGGTACTTTCCTGCTTAAGCCTCTAGTGAAGGACCTCACCCCTCCCTAGGGTTTGACAGTCATGCTGCAAGTGTTACCTCATAAACCCTTTGCACCATATGCTAAATCTGATTTAAATGTTTTACCCTGGAAAACTGCCTTTCCAGTGGCCATTACATCTGTGAGATGAGTTTCTGAACTCCAGCCTCTCTCTTCCAAATTGCCTTAGCATATCTTTCACAAAGGCAAGGTTACCTTACGGAGCAGTCCATCCTTTTTGCCTGAAGTAGCCTCTGAAATGAATATTAATCAAGGCATTAATTTGCCTGTTTTCTTTCCCAACTTTGCTAACAAAGGAGAATACATGTTCCATTATTTGGATGTACATAGGCAGCTATGTTTTTATCTCCATAGAACGAAAGATACCAGAAAGTCAGAGCAACTGTTTGCCTCTTTCTCCCCAAATAATTGGGCTCACCAGTTTCTAAAATTACCCTAGCCAAATGGCTTACTGACTGCATTTCCTTTGTTTACAGACAGCGAGGCCTGTCCCTATCCACCCCTCCTAAAGCACACTCCCCCATGTCCATGGCTACATCATCCGCCTTTTGGTCTAGAACGTCTGTTGATGACATTTGTGCAGCAGCTACCTGGTCTAATGCTCATACCTTTATTGCTCATTACAAATTGGATTTGACTTCCAGGAGCAGGGCTGCCTTTGGTTCTGCAGTGCTCTGGAATATCCTTCCATGAGGGCCACTCAAGTTCCACGTAGATGGGGACTCTGTCTCAGTAGTTGAAGCATGAATGAAAAGGACAACATCTGATATTAAATTTGTGTACTCAACATAACTATGCATCTGTGTTGTCCATTTTCATTCTTCCTCAGCTCCCCACCCTCCATCCCCCTCCTGTTAGCTCCTGGAGTGACATTATGATTATTGTGGAACCTCTGTTCCAGGTTTGAGCCCCAGTTTTGCTACTACAGTCTTTTTGTCTTAACATGGGGTTAGTTCTTCTTGTGGGTTACTACTAGTCTTACATTTGTCTTAACCTGGGGTTAGTTCTTCCAGCGGCTTATAAGGCAGCAAACTGAGTCCGAGGTGTATAGCAGGTCGACCTGGGCATTATGGATAGAGGGAGTAGCTTGAGGTATGGATCTGAGAGTTTAGTAAATGCAAAGAAAAAGAGATGGACGACTCTCCTGAAGTCCTCAGGGACTGCAAATAAGATCACCAATCGGAAAGGTGAAATAAAATAGAAGTTTATTGTTGAAGCTTCACACAAGCTTTTCGTCAGCTGAATATACCAACTTCATCAGAAAAAAACAAAAACGGAAACAATGTCACAAAATAACCTCCCCTTTTATATACCCCTTACTTCCCTGTCAAAATCACTTTAAAATGTAACAAATGCGCTCTGGACACATTGTTACTCCTAAAGACACCTAGACCAGATAGAAACATTTAAATTCAATAAATTGAATAACTGAAATACAGTGCAAGAAATACCAACGCTTATTTAGAAAAAGGCACTTTTTTGGAAATAATTAATGAACAATATGGAACAATGAAAGACCCTTAAATATCATTACTTACTGATAGATGTATAATTTCTGTGAGCCTAATTCTATGAGCCTAATTCAAAAGAATATATATGATTATAATGGGAAAAAATATATATTGAAATGTTGAGATTGCAAGAGGTGAAAATGGTTAAAGTCATTACTGTCTGAAACTTATAAAAACACATACATAATACGAAAATTAACAAAATGAACAAAACCACACTAAAACAAAACCACACTTTTAGTGTGGTTTTGTTCAGAATGACCTGATGTTTAGTGGCTTATTTTAGCAGCACTTCTGAGGGTAGTCACATTTAAGGTGTTAAATACTTGTGAATGTTTTTATCGTATGGTCAGTTCGCCAAAAACTGTAAAATTCTACATAATACATATTTCTATTTTCATATTTTTATATTTACAACCTTTGTAAATTGTAATTTTCGTGTTATGTATGTGTTTTTATTAGTTTCAGACAGTAATGATTTTAACCATTTTCACCTCTTGCAATCTCAATAGTTCAATATATATTTTTTCCCACTATAATCATATATATTCTTTTGAATTAGGCTCATAGAAATTATACATCTTTCAGTAAGTAATGACATTTAAGGGTCTTTCATTGTACCATATTGTTCATTAATTATTTCCAAAAAAGTGCCTTTTTCTAAATAAGTGTTGGTATTTCTTGCACTGTATTTCAGTTATTCAATTTATTCAGTTTATTGAATTTAAATGTTACTGTCTGGTCTAGGTGTCTTTCAGAGTAACAATGTGTCCGGAGCGCATTTGTTACATTTTAAAGTGATTTTGACGGGGAAGTAAGGGGTATATAAAAGGGGAGGTTATTTTGTGATGTTGCTTCCGTTTTTGTTTTTTTTCTGATGAATTTGGTATATTCAACTGACAAAAAGCTTGTGTGTAGCTTCAACAATAAACTTCTATTTTATTTCACCTTTCCGATTGGTGATCTTTTTTGCAGTCCCTGACTACTTCAGGAGTGTTGTCCATCTCTTTTTCATTACAGTGTGTTTTTCTTATTCCAGTGTGTCAGTTTAGTAAATGCAGTTGAGTTGGCTCCAAGGTCGTATCTGATACCCAGTAGTTGAGGAAGAATGAAAATGGACAACACAGATGCATAGTTATGGTGAGTACATAACTTTAATTTTCTTAGCATTAACTTTTTCAGGCTGTAGCCTCTTTCTCTGTTAGCAGGAAAGCTCTGAAGGACATAGTGCCCAGACTACTCTTTTTCTTCAGCTCATCTTGAGATGAATAATAGTTTGGGCATGTGGAAGGTGCCCTTGAAGTGTTGTATCCTGTGCAGGATATAACCCCATATAACCAAGGCTACTGCAACAGTAATCATTTGAGCTTCTGCTGCTACTGTAAGTTTACTTAGACATCTGTACTTTCTCTGTTCTTTACAGTCTGACAAAGGGCAGTTACCACAGGCCTCTTGACAGACCAGATTTATTTACTCATGGCAGTGATTGTTTGATGCCCCCCAACCTGGAAACTCTTCACTTAACTGCCTAATGAAGGAGGCAGAAAAAACCCTGCTACTAGAAAATCATGTTTGTGTAAATGGAAAAGATTTTCTAATTGGTACCGGTCCAAGAAAAAGGACCCTCTTCAGGCCCAGCTGCTACTGCTTCTTTTTATTTGTGTAAATCATTGTTCTCTGGCCTTTCTTATTTCTCTATGTCCATTTCTACTTGTTTGCTCATAGATCCTCCCTTTCTAATCATTCTCAAGAAAAGTAGTTTTTGAAAGGAGTGACATTAACAACTCAAATCCAACGTAGGGGGAGGCCATCCTGGTCAAGGTCAAAAGTGAGGAGTTACCTAGCGCTGCTCCTGTGTTGAAGCATTCATTGATTATGTTCCATTTATTGGTATAGCAGACCATCACACAGTTGAGTGAGGACAATTATATTCAGGGGTTACAGGGTTTCCTTTCTTTCAACCTATGTACCCTTCTCCCACAAAACAACTTATCCTTAGTGAACATCAGAAAAAAAACTAGAGATGCTTTAACTTTTAGGGAAAAAAAGCCGTTTATGTGATCCAATGATAGTGAGCCCATATTTTATTCTGATTGTTTTTACTACCAAAAAGGTCTGAGGACTTCTACCCCTTTCTACATCGAAGTGGTCTATGCTTATTTATTCCAAAGGATTCTTCCACGATGGCCTTATGCAAATGATCTGTTCCTACCTTGTAGAAATTTGGATGCTCTCTTTAGACTATAAGGATGTGTGTTTTCACATGAAAATTGCAAGATACACAGAAGGCATCTGTACATTACCAGTTCCAGATGTTTTAAGTTAGCTTCATGTTAGCCCTTTGGGTGTTTATGAAATGTGTCTCCATGGTGGTCATTTGTATCCATTTTCAGGGAACCAAGCTGCTTTCTGTGTGGTTGACTGGCTCCTTGCTGCTTGGTAATAACATCAGCTTATTGTCATGATGGAGTCTCTGATAAGTCTCTTCCAGACCCTGGAAATCGCAGTCTGCATAGGCAAGCTCCAGCTGCAGTGGCTTCTGTGTTGCCCTCTTTCCTGCCGGTGAGACTGTCAAAAGAATGAGCTGAGGTTGAAAAGTCCAAAGTTTTTGTTTTTCCCTTGTTCATAGATAGGTACTAGGCTATCGGCCCGAGCGCCTACGTAAGCCTAGCCAACAAGGTTCCCTAGCTTACGCCACCCAAGAAAGTTATTTTGCTGTGCCACTGTCGAATAGAGACACAGAAGTGATCCCCGGGGTGTATTTCCTATTTCCCATGCACTCATCAAGATTTTTCTTGAAGAGTGCTAATGAAGAACTTTGCTTGACATAGATGTGGGAAGTCTTTGGGACAGGAATCTATCCCTCCAGCATGTCCTGTTTATTGTTGTGACAAGGTTTAGATCCCTAGACCATGTAGCTCGGAGGGATTGGGATTTCTTTAGGTGTAGCATGTCCAACAGCTCTGGGTTTGACATAGCTTTATATGTTAGGCAGAGATCACCTCGGAGTAGGCAATATGCTATGGAGTAAAGCTGGAGTTTTTTTCAGAGGGTCAGTGTAGGACATCTGTTTGAGTCCAGTAATCCTCTTTGTGAGGTACTTCTGTGTCCTTTCTAGCTGCTGCAGATGTCTTGTGAGGTACATTCCAAAAGGGGCATTGTACTCTTTAAGGGGTCTAATGAGTGTCGAGTAGAGGCGAACAATGAGCTTTTTTTTCCTGGATGAGAACCCTTTTATGATGAGGTGTGCCACGTAGAAGGACTTCCTGACTACTGTGGTGATGTGACTGTCAAAGGACAGACTACTGTCCATTTGTGTCCCAAGGTCTCTTATCAGACAGTCGGTGTTAAGTAGACTGCTGTCTATGTAGTAGTTCATGGGTACAGAGATTTTACCAAAGGGGATGACACTGCTCTTTTTGGTATTGAGCTTGAGGCCATGGCGCTGACACCAGGCATCTGTCTCAGCGAGGCCCTTCTGTAGGATTTCCACATCATTTGGGGACTCGACTATGGTTCCTAGTTTAGAGTAATCTGCGAACTTCGTTAGCCAGAGGCCTTCTGTTAGCCTGTACTTCAGAGAAGTAGATACCAAACAGGAGAGGTCCCAGGACTGAACCCTGTGGTACTTCACTTGTCACTGGTTTGAGGTCAGATTTGGAGTGTGCAACTTTTACAGTGTGGGTTCTGTCAATGAGCCATTTGGCAACCCATCTTGTGATGTAGGGATTTATACTTAGTTTAGTGTGTTTAGCTATAATTCCAGAATGGGGGATGGTGTTGAAAGCCTTGGCGAGGTCAAGATAGGCTGTGTGAACCACCTTACCCTCATCTATGGCTTTGGTCACTGCCTCAAAGAAGTTGATCAGGTTCAGGAGGCGTGATCTACCTTTCACAAACCCGAACTGGGTGGGATCCAGAGTTTGGAGGTTACCAATGTCTTTGTTTATGAGTTCCATGATGATACGTTCCATGGCCATGCAGACCAGGCTTGTCAGGCTAATAGGGCGATAGTTCCCGGGATCAGTGGTGGCTTCCCCTTTGTGGAGTGGGATAACTGTTGCTGTACTCCATTCAGTGGGCACAAATCCTGATGCGAGGCTATGATTGAACATGGTGCTTAGGTGGGGAGCCGGTTTGTTCTGAAGTTCGTGTAAAATGCAGCCTGGGATGTTTTCCGGTCCCATGGATGCTGTGTTTTTGGCTTTAGAGAGTGCAGCTTTTACCTGCGTAATTGTGATTACAGGGACTCTGCATTCTTCCTGTGTAGATATAGGCCCTTTAGGGGGTGAGGGTAGGGGAGTAAAGTTAGCACTGAACCTATCTGCCAGGATGTTGGCAATATCAGTTGGTTCTGTAATTTTCGTGCTGTTGTGCAGTAACTCAGAGCAGAACTGGGTGTTGCCATTGAGATTCTTGACATAACTATAGAATGCTTTGTGGTTGTCCTTAGAATCAGTGGCGATTTTGTTTTCGTAGCTAGCTTTGGAGGATCTTATAAGGGATCTCAGCTTCTTACTGAGGCTGACCAGTGAGCTCCTCCACTCATGGGATTTTACTCTCTTTTGCAACAATTTCTTCCTTCTGTTGTACAGTTTGTTTATGGCAGGGGACCGCCAGATTGACTTCCTTTTTCTGGAGGATAGCGTCTTGGTTCTGTTTGGGATAGCACCATCCATGCACTCGTGTAAGTGCTTATAGAGTGCATGTGTGTAGGATTCAGCAGTTGTAACTGTATTGTCCTTCTGCATGGGTGTCATGAAGTTCACCACTTCTGTCTTAAGAAGCATGAAGTTGGCTTTGGAGAAATTTTATACCGTGGTTTCTTTAATGGGGTGGGGAGCGGGATGTGGATATCAAGGGTGATTAGCTTATGGTCGGCTCGAACCAACGAGGAGTTGACTTCAGGTGTGGAACACCGGTCACTCATGTTGGTATTGACTAGGTCTAGGATATTGTTGCCCCTGGTGTGGAAAAGTTGATCCAGGGCATTGGAGTTGATGAATTCCAGAAAGCGTTGTGTGAAGGAGTTGGTACACGAGTAGTTTTCCCAGTTAATGGTGGGGTAGTTGAAATCGCCCATTATTAGGGTGTTTGGTTGAAGACTAATATTTTCCAGTGCATCAAGAAAAGAGGAGTGGGAATCTTGGGGCATGATGGGGGATCTTTAGCTACCTCAATTTGGATTGCAATTTTGCCCAGAGTTAGTTGCATTTGGATAACCTCTGATGCATTATGCTGAGCAACTAGCCTGGAGGTGTGGATATCCTTAATGAATATGGACACACCTCCGCCTTTGGTGTTCCGGTCAAGTTACATGGCCGAGAAGTGTGGTATGAGTTATAGCCTGGTAGTGCAGGGGTGCTCTCAGGAGCCTTGAACCAGGTCTCAGTCACTGCACAGATATCGATGTTCTCCATTTTAAGGAGTGCCTCAAGTGAGTGCATTTTGAGATTTAGTCTTCTAGCATTGAGTGGCATTACCCTCAGTTTTTGTTTGCCTGTTCTGTTACGGTGGTGAATTTGTCATTTGAACCTTGCCTAAAAAAGGCACTATAAGGGCAGCAAGAGCCTTAGCCAGTATCCGGAATCCCAGGGGCGACAGGTGCAGGCCATCTCTGGGAAAGCATCGTGGCCAGAGAGGGGCAGCAAGAGCCTTAGCCAGTATCCGGAATCCCAGGAGCGACAGGTGCAGGCCATCTCTGGCAAAGCATCGTGGCCTGTCGACCATGTCATCCCAAGCAGACAGATACTGGATCCCCCTGGAATGACACCAGAAGCTTAGCCAATTGTTGAAGTCAATCATTTTGTCCTTGTACTGCGGTATCATTCTGGCCGATGGCATAATGCTGCTCACGGCTAGGGTCATACCTGCCTGGGCTACAAGATCGGAGAGCTCTTCCATGTCTCATTTCATGTAGTCCAGGGAGGTACGTCTCAGGTCCTTCATACCAACATGGACAATGTCAGAGTCATATTTGTACTTGTTGTGGAGTGACCTGAGTGCATGGGTTATGTGGCGGATCCTGGCACCCGACAGGCAGCTGTGACAGTAACCTTCTCCTTGTTTAACCTGGTGAGTGGGACATCAGTGTGCCTGACTATAGAGTCACCTATGACTAGTGTGTTGGATACATTGTTTTGCCTTATTGTCTGTGGTTGAGTGGCACACTGAGTCTGTGGGCTATGTGTCATTTGGGTTGTGTTGGGGAGTGGAAGTTGCGTGCGTTTCTGCTTTGGAGGTCTCTGTTGCTTGGGCAAGTTATTTGCTGAGAGCCTCTGTGAATGTTTTTGTGTTTCTGTGTGTGGATTTTGGTGGTGTAGATTTAGTGAGACTATGTGATAAGTGTGGTGTGGTGCAAGTGTTTACCTTCTCCTCTTGAATGTCAAGTTCGGTCTTGGTTGGAGAGAGCTTTACCTCCAGTTTGGCTAGATAAGTGCATCTCTCACAGGTTGTAGTGTTGGGTGGTAGGAGGAGAGGGTTGTCTGTGTACATGAGGCAATTTCTGCATTGCCCCAAGATGCCCAGATTCATCAGATAGACAGGAGAGAAGATTTGGAGCTGACCCTTGGACATGCCTGAATAAAAAAACTATTTTCCTCTAGATAAATGAGGAAAGCGAGTACAAGAGCTGTTTTTCTCTAAGCAAGTGAGAAAAGTAATTGCAAAAACTGTTTTCCTCTAGGTAATGAGAAAGGTTTAGTGCTATAGTAATTAGTAGCTTATTTAGTGCTTACAACTAGTTCTGAACAAGTGCTGAGCATGAATAAGCAAATTCAAGTGCTAAAACTAAGAATCTGTATCTGCACTAGTCTAGTTACAGGAAAGAAACAAGTGCAAATGCAGGCTTTCAAATCAGAAAGTTGAGAGAGATGGAAAAGATTGCCCAGATGGCCAATAACTACAGTTTTTGGTCATCCACATTTACCACAGTCCTATATTTAAACATACTGGGTCTGATTTCAACAGCCATGTCTATGATCCTTTAAGCCAGAATTAACATGAGGGCTATCTGTGAGACCTTGTGGATGCAGCAGCCACAGAATGTGGAGCCAGTGGAGGATGAGGTTCACATTTCTCCTCTGTAGTTTTCTGTTATATCTTTCCCCTCCCTAATGACAATGACTATGGACTTAGCAGCTTTGGGATGAGGAGGGTCGCACTATGCTGATGGTTCAGGGTGTATGGTCATCAGATGAACTCTTGTTTGACATCACTGTACTGGAGATGAGGGCATTTCTCTTGACTGTTAAGACCTTCCAGCCACAGTGTCTGTGGGAGTTGCCATCATACAGATAGATAAAATGATTGATGTTAAGTTGTCAATCTCGCCTTCATTCTTGCTGGATGGGTTCGGAGCTAATCCTCGGCTCCAACTCTGCCAATACTAAAGCTCGAGAGCTAATTCCACCGGCTCGAGGCTCCCCTATATCCCACAATGCTAGGCGGTAACTACCCAGATCTCGTTTGCCGCTATAGCTGACGAGGTGCGCTTTTCTACCGGCTCAGGCAGGTTAGTCAAATTTTACCTTTAGGTACTGCTAATAACCCCTTTTTTAGTTCTAATAGATATCCTTTAGTTTAATTTTAACTTTTAGTTATATCGACCCCTATCTGTCGAACCCTTCCTTTTTTACCCTTGTTCTAGGCCTTCGGCCCTTCCCTCACCCTAGTCCCTTATTAGATTAGTGTTGTAGGGGCTTGTGTGTGTGCGTTTCTGTATTAACAGTAATATTTTATTTTAATAATTTTTCTGTAGAGAGTGTCTGGATTGTGTTTTGTGTGTGTTAGCCTCTCTTTCTTTCACGATGTCTAAAGACAAGGTCTCAGGCTTCAAGAAGTGTGACTCGTGCTGTCAGAAAATGTCTCTGACAGACGGTCACACTTCTTGTGTGTACTGCCTGGGGCCTTTACACCTGCAGGACTCTTGTGCTTTTTGTCATGGTTTTAGCCCTAGAGTCCTGCAGGAACACAAGAACAAGCTTATCTTGCGGGGCTTATTAAAGCCTGAAGGCCCCCCGACTCAATCTGTGTCGGGGAAGCCTTCAAAAACTTCCAAGCAGTCGGCTCCTGCTCCTGAGTCGACTGCTGAGAAGTCTAAGCAGGCTTCGACATTGGCTCCGGCCGGAGCCGATGTTTCTAAGCCTTATACTGTTACCTCGGCTCCGGCTGGAGCCGAGACTGATAAGACTTTGTCGGCTCCGATACCCTTATTGGAGCCACATTCGAGAAAGAGGTCCAGGTCCCCCTCTATCGGATCCGTGCACTCGGTGCCAGGATCCCCTCTCCTTTCGGAACGAAGTCACAAAACTCATTCCTCTCGGTCTTCCAGATTATCAGACCATGATTTGCAGAGGGTGGTGAGTAGACTTCTCAAGTCCGAGGCACTGGCCCAAATGCTGCATAGCCCGACTCACCAGTCAGTGGCTATTCCCGTTCCCCAATACATTCCTCCTCCGACTCCTTCGAGTTCGGAGCCAAGGCTTGTCGGAGCCATGACTGTCGGTGCATCGGATCCGATACCTTCCATTTCGGCTCCGTCGTCTGCCCCGATCTCCTCTTTGGAGGGATCTCGGCGCCGAGCTTCCCTCGTCGGCTCCGAGGGGGCGAGTGGCATCGGACCCTTGTCCGACCCGCTCTCCCTCTCGGGCTTGGCAGTGAGTTCAGCTCCGAAATCGGCTTTGGAGCCGTCTCTGTCGGTGCCGGGGGAGGTCCTTGTCTCTTCGGAGCGAGGGCCTCGGGCCTTGCCTGACAGGGGTGCCTTCGAGGTCATGCGGAGCGTGCTAGAACCAGGTTCTGCCCCACAGTCAGCTCCTTCAGCCCCTCCATCTACAATGCCTGCGGTGATTTCTACTCACCCCCTTGTCCCACACCGCAGAGAGCCAACTCCTCAAGATTCCCCATTGGGAATTTCCTCCTTTTCCGAGGTCTCTCCTGACCCTGCAGGAGATCCCCCAAGGAAGAGGCAGTGCTAGAGGAAGCACATTGACTCCCCTGAGTCTATCACCTCTGACACTGACTTAGAGCAATCGCAAGGGTCCCCTCGATCCCCCACTGAGGATGTCTCCTTTGCTGACATCCTTGAGATCCTGAAACAGAGGGGGAACTGGCCAGCCCTTAATCCTTCGGAGGATGAGTCAGTGTATCTTGAGGCGTTTGGTTCTCGCCCTTCTACCTCCTGGGTGTCCCCTCTTTGACCCCTTATGGAAGTGGTGGCAAGGAAGGCTTGGACGGCTCCTGACTCAGTGGAACCCACCCGAGGAGACCATCCAAATTTATTACTGCCCCCAAAGACAAAGAGTTTTTATCCAAAGGTGTCCCTGTTGATGCCATGGTGGTGGCTGCGGCCACAAAGAAGGAGTTAGCTGATCCTTCGGTTCCTGTCCATCCTCCTAATAAGGAATCTAGGACCATGGACAGGTACGACAAGCGGATGTTCTCGTCAGCGACCTTTTCAATGCGGTCGCTGAACTACTTATGCCACTTCACTCGTCTCCAAAGAGATTTACTCAAGGATATGGGTGAACTGATGAAGGATCCTACAGCTGAGGGGTTCAAAGACACAATGAACTCCCAGTTGGCAACCCTAAATTCCATCGTTAACTCCTCCATGCGGCTGGTCTCATACGCAGCAGATGGGGCGAGTAGAGCCACAGGCACAGGTGTTGCCTTACGAAGGCACGCCTGGATGCGGCTATGCAACTTTGCAGACCCTTTCAAGGCGTCCTTCACCAACTCTCCCTTTGATGGATCAACATTGTTTGGTCCACAGGTGAAGGATACATTGACCAGGTGCGAGGTAGAAGGTAAGACTCTCTCTGCTGTAGGAGTCCGTTTTTCTACCCCTTCTAGACCCTATCCCAAAGGTCAAAGGGGAGGAAAGATGTGGTTCATAAACAATCCCAGGGAGTCTCATCTGACGCAAGGCGATTCCCTCTAGAGGCAGAGGGGAATAATAATAGACGCCGCCCTAGAGGCAGAGGAGGTCTACAAAACCAGGGTAGCAGAGAAATGTTCTCTGACAAACCCTTTCAGCACCCCTGAGGGGCTGCCCGGCTGTCCACCTTCGGAGGCAGTCGGGGGAAGGTTATCACTGTACCCAAAAGCCTGGCTTTCCCTTACTCAAGACAAATGGGTACAGTCGATCATATCCGAGGGTTACAAAATTCCCTTCATTCACATTCCAACTCAACCAAAAAGATCCCTTCCAGACGTTCCACCCGGTCTAAGGGAACAAGCAGCATTAGAAATTTCGAAGCTGCTATCAAAAAGAGTCATCCAATCAGTCCCGGCAGACCAGCAAGGATCCGGAATCTACTCCAAATTTTTTTTGGTACCAAAAAAAACAGGGGACTGGAGACCCATACTGGATCTCAGCTACTTAAACAAGTTTGTCAAAAAAACAAAATTACGGATGGTCACGCTACAGTCCATTCTACCCTTCTTGGGTCAGGACAATTGGATGTGCTCGATAGATCTTCAGGACGCGTACTACCACATCAAAATGAACAGACGCTCCAGGAGATATCTCTGCTTCAGGCTGGGAGCCAGTCACTACCAATTCAGGGCCCTGCCCTTTGGTCTCACTACAGCCCCCCGTGTGTTCACCAAATGCATGGCAGTGGTCACGGCTCACTTGAGACGTCAAGGATTCCAGGTGTTTCCGTATCTGGACGACTGGCTCCTTACTGCCACCACCAGACATCAGCTTCTCCTATCCAGGGACTTCACCATCCAATCTTGTCAAGCTCTAGGCATTTCAATAAATTTCGAAAAATCTGCCTTGTCGCCTTGTCAGTCTATTATTTTTATAGGCCACCTTAGATACACGGACTCTTTCAACCAGACTCACAGAGCAGAGGGTGTCAGACATTCGGAACCAAGTGTCCCTTCTCTTACAATGTGTCAAAGTCAAAGCCAGACTGGTGTTGAAGGTACTAGGACTCATGGCAGCAGCTATTCCCCTTCTCCCCTTAGCTCGCTTTCACATGAGGATCCTCCAATGGATGCTGTTTACTCAATGGTCCTTTCAACAACTCCCGATGTCCCATACCATATTGATAACTCAAGCATGCAAGAATCAACTGTCTTGGTGGATCACATCACCTCAACTTCTCCGAGGAAGACCCTTCACTCCCCCCCCCCCCAGTTGCCACGTTGACAACAGATGCCTCCCTGATCAGGTGGGGGGGCATTATCAGGGCAGGACAGTCCAGGGCACGTGGCAACCTTTTGAGTACCATTTGCACATAAATGTCTTAGAGATGAGAGCAGTGCTTTTAGCGTTGCAAGCCCTTCACGACTCTCTTCCCCCGGGGACTATTGCAATTCAAACGGACAACATGTCCGTAGTGTGGTACATCAACAAACAAGGCGGAACCAGATCAATACCCTTTATGTCGAGAGGCACTCAGACTTTGGCAATGGGCGATCTCTTCTCAGTGTTTTCTGATAGCAACGCATATTCCCGGGAAATCCAACATTATTGCAGACAAATTGAGCAGAGCAATTCTCATGCCACACGAGTGGTCTCTAAAGAAGTCAGTTCTAGAAGAAGTATTCCTAAGATGGGGCCAGCCTTGCTGCGATCTTTTTGCTACTCCCCAAAACAGCAAGTGTCACGACTTCTTCACTCTCTTCCCGTTACCAGGCCATCCCACCAGAGACGCTCTAGTCCACGATTGGCCCCGGGGACTTCTGTATGCCTTTCCCCCCTTTCCACTGATACCTCAACTAATTCAGAAAGCCATCGCCTTGAGAGTGACAATGATCCTCATTGCCCCTTACTGGTCTCGACAGATATGGTTTCTCTTTCTTCATCGTTACCTTTTGGAGCAGCCTTGGCATCTTGATCACCCATCAATCGGGTCAGCTGCACCAATCTCTGTCTTCTCTAAACCTCACAGCGTGGTTTCTCCGATTCCAACCTTAGCCAGGCTTCCCTCAATATCTCGCTCGGTCCGAGATATCTTGATAGCCTCTCATAAATCTTCTACCCGGAAGATTTATACTAGCAAATGGAAACTTTTTCCTTTTGGGCATCATCGAAAAACATAGATCCCTTTAC